>NW_024081381.1:843878-969234 GCF_003009895.1 Hyaena hyaena | reverse complement strand
TTCATAGCAGCACTCTCAACAATAGCCAAAACATGGAAAGAGCCTTAGTGTCCATCAACGGACGAATGGATCAAGAAGATGTGGTTTATCTATACAATGGAATACTACATGGCAATGAGAAAAAATAAAATCTGGCCATGTGTAGCAACATGGATGGACCTTGAGGGTTTTATGCTGAGCGAAATAAGTCAGGCAGAAAAGGACAAATATCATATGTTTGCATGCATAGGAGGATTGGGAAGAATTTAATGGAGGACCATGGAGGAGAAGAAGGGGAGAAATGGTGGGGGAAAGAGAGAGAGAAAAACCTTGAGAGACTCTTGAATGCTGAGAACAAACTGAGGACTTATGGGTGTGGGGGAGCAGGGGGAAATGGGCATGGAAGAGGGCACATGTGGGGATGAGCACCGGATGTTATATGAAACCAACTAGACAATAAACTATTTGTAAAAAAAATAAATAAATAAATAAAAATAAATAAATACATTAAAAAAATATATAAATAAATAAATAAATAGGAAAATAGGGATGCCTGAATGACTCAGTCTGTTAAACATCCAACTCTTGATTTTAGCTCCGGTCATGATTTCATGGTTTGTGGGATTTAGCCCTGCCTTGGGCTCTTTGCTGACAGCTCAGACCCTGCTTGAGATTCTCTCTCTGCCTCTCTCCCACTCTCACTTTCTCTAAATAAGAAACAAAAACTTAAAAAAAAATAAAGTGCTGAAAGAAAACAACTGTCAACCCAGAATTCTACCCTCAGCCAAATATCCTTCAGCAATGAATCTGTAAAAAAGACATTCACAAATGAAAGCAAACAAAGAGAATGTATTGGTAGCACACCTAAAAGAATTCCAGTTGAAATTCAAACAGAAGAAAAATGATATCAGGATGAAGCGTGAAACATGAGAAATGAAGAAAGAGCAGCAGAAATGGGTAAATATATGGCCAAATGCAATAGACTGTTCTCCTCCTTTTGGATTAAACTGCATTTGAGGATGGAAAGCAAAAACTAAAAATTAAGACATAAATATGGGATGCCTGGGTGGCTCAGTCAGTTAAGTGTCTGACTCTTGGTTTCAGCTCAGGTCATGATCTCATGGTTTGAGGGTTCAAGCCCCAGGTAAGACTCTATGCTGGCAGCTTGAAGCCTGCTTGAGATTCTTTCCCTCTCCTCTCTCCCTCTCTCTCTGCTTCACCTCTGCTCACCCTCTCTCTGTCACAAAATAAATAAACATTTTTAAAATTAAGACATCATCTTATTGGGTTTCAATATATGGGGATGTAATATTTAAGAGAATGAAAATATAAAGAGGGGGACACTAAACGGACCTGCATGATGGTAACGTTTCCATATTGCATGTAAAATGGTAAAAATATTTATTTTTAATAGTCTTAAGAGAAGTATGTATATTTTAATTCCTAGACAAATCACTCTTAAAAATATATAGAGATACAGTCAAAAACACAATAGATAAATTTAAGAGGAATGCTAAGCAATGTTCAAATAACCAAAAGGAAAGCAAAAAGCAGAGATACAAAAAAGAAAAAAAAAACAGGAAGAAACAGAAGATGATAAAATGGTACAGTTTGTACACAATGGTATAAATTCAAATGGTACACAATGGTAGTAATCCAAACCTACTAGTAATTACATTAAATGCAAATGATAAAAGTCAAAGATTTTAAGGATGGATTTTTTTCTTAAAAGAAAAAGGCAACCCAACCCCAACCATATGCTATGTACAATAAACTCACTTCAAATAGAATGATGAAGGTAAGCTAACATAAAAGGATGAAAAAAGATATACCAGATAAACACTAAAACAAAACAAAACAAAAAAAAACTCAAGTGACTTTATTAATTGCTGACAAAATAAACTACTGAACCAAAAACACTACCAGGGTTTACAAACTGATAAAAATTCACCAAGAATACATAATAATCTATAATGTGTATGCACTTGTGTTGGGGTCCCCAAGACCAACCCAGGTTCAATTATTTGCAAAGAGAATTCACAGAACTCAGCATATACAAGTACCCAAGGCTAAGATTTATTATGACTTAAGGATACTAAGCAAAATCACCAGAGAGAAAAAGTGCATGGGGTGAAGTGCAGAGGAAGCAGCACAAGATTCAAGAAGAGTCCTTTTCCAGTGGAGTCACACAATTCATCCCCCGAGCAATGAACTGCGATAACACATATGCAGTGTTGCCTACCAGAGCAGCTCACAACACTCAACACTTTTTCCCTAAGATGGGAAATGGGAAGAATGTCCAATCTCACCCTGGTTATTTAATATTGTATCAGAAATCCTAGCCACTTCAGAAAGGCAAAAACAAAACAAAACAACAAATAAAATAACCATATCATCAATGGCTTACAAATTAGGAAGGAAGAAATAAAAACGACCCCAATTCTCAGATGACATGATAATCTGCATAGAAAATCCCACAGAATTTATGTGAAAAGTACTGGAGCTAATATGTGAGGTTAGCAACATTGCAGACTATCAATTCAACATACACAAACCAAGCATATTTCTGTACACTAGCAATGAACAATGAAAACTGAAATTTAATTTTTTTTAATTTTTAATGTTTATTTTTGAGAGACAGACAGACAGAATGTGAATAGGGGAGGGGCAGAGAGAGAGGGAGAGAGAGAATCCTAAGCAGGCTCCCAGCTGAGCTGTCAGCACAGAACCCAATGAGTGGCTTGAACTCACAAACCTCGAGATCATGACCTGAGCCAAAGTCAGATATGTAACCAACTGAGCCACCCAGGCACCCCTTCAATGAAACCTGAAATTAAAAAAAAAAAAAAAAAAAACATACACATGCCATACTACTTTATAATAGCTCCTAAAAAAAATCTAACCAAACACGTACAGGATCTCTGGATGTTGTAAACTATAAGAAGCTGATGAAAGAAATAAAAGACCTAAATAATGAAGAGACAGACTGTGTATGCAGGTTGACAGATTTGATATAGTGAAGATGTTAATTGTCCCCAAATTGATTTATACATTTAATGCAATTCCAATCAAAATCCCAGCAGGATTTTTTGTGGATATAGATTACTCAATTCTAAAATGTATGTGGAGGGGCACCTGGGTGGCTCAGTCAGTTGATCTAACTTTGGATCAGGTCATGATCTTACATTTCGTGAGTTCCAGTCCTACATCGAGTGAGCATGAGCCCCACTTCAGGTGAGTCCCGCTTCTCTCTCTCTCTCTCTCTCTCTCTCTCTCTCTGCCTCTTGCTCACTTGTGCCTTCTAAATAAATCAATGAAATGTATGTGGTAAAACAAAGAAACTAGAATTGTCAAAGTAATTTTGGAAAGAAAACAAAACTGGAGAGCTAACATGAATTTTTTTTAATTTAAAAAAAATTTTTTGTTTATTCTTGAGAGAAAGCATGTGAGAAGAGGAGGGACAGAGGGATAGGAAGGGAGAGAGAATCCCAAGCAGGCTCTGCACTGTCAGTGTGGAGCCCTACCTGGGTCTCGAACCCACAAACTGTGAGATCATAACCTGAGCCGAGATCAAGAGTCAAACGCTTAACCAATTGAGCCACTCAGGTGTCCCTCTAACATGGATTTTAACTTACTATAAAGCTACAATAATCCCAAGACAGTGTGGTACTGGCACAGGGATAGACACACCTTCATAAACTTCATATTTGTGTGTGAAGGTATAACTATAAAGGGGCAGCAAAGGGGAGCTCTATAAGGTGATGGAACAGCCGAGTATCCTGAATGTGGTGGTGGTTACATGAATCTATACATGTGCTAAAAATCACAGAACCTGAGCCTGGGTGGCTCAGTCAGTTAAGCATCCAACTTCGGCATAGGTCATGATCTCACAGTTTGGGAGTTCGAGCCCCACATCGGGGCTCTCTGCTGTCAGCACAGAGCTTGCTTTGGATCCTCTGTCCCCCTTTCTCTCTGCTCCTCCTCCACTGGTTCTCTCTCAAATTATCTTATAGTGTATCCTGTTTTGTGTTATGTCTCTGTGGGTTTCACTCATTCGTTCTCATAGCTGTGCAGTATTCCATGCTATGAAACTGCCACAATGGGGGCGCCTTGGTGGCTCCATCAGGTAAGTGACCAACTTTGGCTCAGGTCATGATCTCATGGTTCGTGGGTTCAAGCCCTGTGTGTGGCTATGCACTGATGGTGCAGTTGAGATTCTCCCTCTCCCTCCCACACTCTCAAAATAAATAAACTTTAAAAAATTAAAAAACAAAGAAACTGCCACAATGTATTTACTTGTTTCCCTACTAGTGTATAATTGGGTTGTTTCCAGTGTTTAACTATTACAAATAGAGTTAGTATATGACCACCATATTGTGTCCTGGAATGCTCACCACAGGTAGTATGAGACGGCAAAAACCTAAATCATACTCTACTTATCCATTCAGTAGAAGAGTGACTGAGTAAACTCTGTCTGTAATAAATAATGATACGTCATCAAAACCATTTCAAAACATGTGAGCCACTGTTTAGACAAGTTACACTAGTGTTAATGGGGGTGACACACGACTCTAATGATTGCAGATGGGTTGCAGTTACCAGTGAGGCAGTGAGCACCCTCAGCTCAATTTGGGATCCCTGTGGGCACAGATGAGGACAAACAGGAAGCACACAAGCGGCTAGAGAGGACCTCAACTGGACCTTGGCCCATGGTTCTGATTTCAGAGCTTCCCACCTCCCTGACTGCCCTGAGGAATTCAAGGGGAGCAGCCCCTGGCTGTGCCTGAGGAGACCAAGTTAGGTCTTTCCCCAGCAACTCTGATCTCCTCCTCCTCGTGGGCCAAATCTGCTTTCTCATCACTCCAGATCACTCGCTCCGTTCATGAGCATCCCCTGTGTATGGGGAATGTAATCCTGCCCATTGTGCAGGTGAGGAGACTGAGACCCATGGAGAGAAGGAGCTGAGTTTGCAGGCCTGAAGAAGGTCCGTGGTCAGGTATGGGAGGGTCATTCTGCACCCCACAGCCGTACATCCCCTCAGGCCATACAGAGTGTTTCTACTGCCTCCTCCTCCAGACTGGTGACTCCCCTAGACCAGCACCCTGGTGCCTCTGCTCGCCCCAGCTAATGGTTGTAGACCCATCATTCAGGCTCTGGGAAGGGCCTGAGTGGAGGCAGAGCTCGCAGATGGCCAGGATCTAAATGGGGACCTAGGGGCCTTTTCCTAAACCCCAGGCTCTGCTGAGGATGTGCCAGTGCCTTCAGGATCATGGGCTGTGCCCTCAGGACTGGCTGAGCTGTAGCCCAACCTGCCCTGTGGTGAAGGCCACGGAGCCAGTCCACCTTGTGGAAGGAAAAACGAAAATGCAACCTTTCAATGAGAAAAAGATTACAAATATAAGACCCTCCCTTTAACCACAGAACCGAGCTTCTGGTAGGAGGAAGAAGAGCAGGAGAAAGAGGAAGGCCATCTGCCGTGAATAAGACCAGGGTCCTCCAGGAGGAAGACAAAGAGCCATCCCTAGGCTGCCCTCAGCTGTCCACATGCAGGGAGGGAGGCTCTGAGGGACACTCAAAACTGGGGCTCACGCACTTGTGAGGTCACTCCTGTGACCTTCTCAAGTAAGACTGTTTAAGCCTCTTTCTCTCCTGTCTTCTTCCCTGAGGCGTTCCTGGTCTTGAAGAGGAGTCGCCCCCTGCTGGTAAATGTTTTATTGTGGACAGTCCGCGGCTAAAATGTGCCTGGTGACACTAACACCTCAACCGTAGGACCACAGCTTCAGTCATACTTTCCTGAATTTAAAGGAAAAGGCCATTGCCTTAGCAGAAAGCTCAGGTTAAAACGTGGACCCCTGTAGACCTCAGACATCCAGAACAGCAACTGGAGGGGTTGTACTATGTGGTCAGATGACAGCTGGGCTGAGGCCTGAGACCCGAGGACAGAGAGCAGGGGCCACTGTGAGATCAATATCCTGGGCCTAGAAACAAGGAGGAAGAGACAGAGGAAGATCAGGGAGGCCACAGAAACGTACTCTGCTGAGGACTGATGAGAACACACAAGACACTAAGAGCCTCGGTGTCCTCATCTATACACTCACAATAAAAGTAGAATTTACATTATGGCATTGGTTTGAGAAAAGCATGATTCATGTAAAATGATCATCCCAGTGTCTGGCACAGAGTAACTGGTAGGTAAATGCTGATAGTGCTATTGCTATTATTACAAGAATCACTCAATCTTAATTATCTGGTGACATGCTGTTCTCCCTATAGGATGGGCACCTTGTTCCCTTAAAGGGTAAACCCCATCTGTCCACCTATGTGGCCTCAGTGTGGCACTGGCAGTGACCACAGAGGCCTGATGAGGGAGGGAGTATGTGCTAAGCAGAATATGGCCCCCGAATGATATCCACATCATAAACTGTAGGACCTCGAATATATCACTTTACATGGCAAAAGGGACTTCACATATGTGATTAAGTTAAGTATTTTGAGATGGGGAGGATTATCCTGGATTATCTGGCTGGGTGTAATGTGATCACAAGCGTTCTTATAAGTGAAAGAAGGAGGCAGAACAGATAGAGTCAGAGTAATTCATTAAATTTTTTAAATGTTTATTTGCTTTTTGAAAGAGAGAGAGACAGAGTGTGAGTGGTGGAGGTGCAGAGAGAGAAGGAGACACAGAATCTGAAACAGGCTCCAGGCTGTGAGCTGTCAGCACAGAGCCCAATGTGGGGCTTGTACCCATAGACTGCACGATCATGACCTGAGCCGAAGTCAGATGCTTAACCAACTGAACCACCCAGGCACCCCAATTCTTTAAATTTTTAAATGTTTATTTTTGAGAGAGAGAGAGATTACAAGTGGGGCAGGGGCAGAGAGAAAGGGGGACAGAGGATCCAAAGTGGGTTCCACGCTGACAGCAGTGAGCCCAATACAGGGCTCAAACCCACAAACCACAAGATCATGACCTGAGCTGAAGTTGGACACTCAACTGACTGAGCCACCCAGGTGCCCCAAGAGTCAGAGTGATGTGAGAAAGACTCAACTGGCTATTGCTGGTTTCAAAGATGGAAGAAGGGGTCATAAGCCAAGGACCATAGGCAGCCTCTAGAAGCTAGAAAAGGCAAGGGGATAGATTCTCCCCTAGAGCCTCCAGAAGGAACACAGCCCCACAGACACTTTGTGAGGCTCCCGACCTCCAGAATTTTAAGATAATACATTGTGTTGTGTTCAGCCTCTAAATTTGTTGTAAATTTGTTACATCATTAATAGGAAACTACTAGGTGAGAAAACACAGGTGTTCCCCATATCCTTTCTTCCTCTCTCTCAGGTCCCCATTTCTGTCAGAAATGCCCAGTGCTGTGGCCCCCACAAGATGGTGCCTCTGGGATGAGGTGGTGGCTCTGTTGCTTTGGTTAACCTCAAAGACAGGGAGAGACTAAGGGTGCGGGTCCCCTGGGGAGGATGTCTGGGGATCCAGTACCTCTCAAGGGTGGCAGGCAGGGAAGAGGCCTGGGGTACAAGGAGGCCTCTACCCTTGACATTATCCACCACTGTAACAATAAACACACCTGAGGGTGGGAACATGGTGTTGTGGGTGACAGTGTTTGTAAAAGTTCTAAATAACAGCTGATGTTTACTTATTCTGTACCAGACACTCCCCTGGGTAACTGATATGTTATCTTATTTAACCTTCACCATAACCCTGTGAGGAGGGAAAATTATTGCACCTGAGGATAGACAAGCAAAGGGAGCCACAGAGAGCTGGAGTAATTTGCCTATCATGTGATATGGTGGCAATTTAGTCTTGGACTATACACTCCAGAGCCGCTCCTCTTGCCTGCCCTGCTACACTCCCTGAATTACTAGATTAATCAAATGTGCTAATGAGTGATGTTATTTCACATGTTTTCCCCAAAGCCCAAGAGGGCATTGGCCCCCTTTTAAGAATGAGAAACTGAGGGGGCGCCTGGGTGGCTCATTCAGTTAAGTGTCTGACTTTTTATTTTGGCTCAGATCATGATCTCACGGTTCATGGGTTCGAGCACCATGTCAGACTCCGTGCTGGTGATGCAGAGCCTGCTTTGGATTCTCCCTCTCTTTCTCTCTGCCTCTCCCCTGCTTGCCCACTCTCACTCTCTTTCTCAAAAATAAATAAATAAAACTTAAAAATAAATGAGAAACTGAGGCTGGGAGGTGACAGATGACTTACCCAAGGTCACACAACCAGGACTTGGGGCTCTGGCTTTTAAATGAACTCTTCCAGTCTCTAAAACCACATATGAATGAGGTCCAAGGGAAGATGGACTGACGTCTGATGACAAAATGGACAGATCCTCTCCATCCCCCAAGAGGTGAGTGTCCCCGTTCCATGGCTGGGGTCAGGAGACACAATAAACAACCCCAGACAAAACGTGACTTCCACAGACAGGACTGAGGGAACCTCAGTAACCTCCAGGACTAAATGCAAGACTGACCCCAGGGGAAGTTCTGAAGGAAGTAGTCCACCTACACTTTGTGGTCTAGACAAGAAAACTGGGGTCACTGAGAGACAATATGGAGAGTCCTAGAGAGTCACATCACTGCCACCACTCACTGCATTTTGTTTTAGTTGTAATTTCTTTTTTATTTTGCCTGAGAAATGTACACATTTCAATTAATATTAATGAATTGTGCACCCATGAACAACACCCAGGTCATGCTGTAGACCAGTATTGACATTCCAGAAGTTTCCTGGGCCCCTTCTCAATTACACTGCTCCCTCCTTCCCCAAGAAGTAAACATTATCATGACTTGATGATAGTCATTCTCTCACTTTTCTTTGTAATTTTACCACCAGTAACAGATTCATTTTGCCCATTTTTCTGTTTGGTTTCTTTTGCTCAATGTCATGTCTGTGCAATTCATCCAGGCTATTCCATGTAGTTGTAGATTTTTAATTCTCATTATACAATATTCCATTTTGTGATATAAAATTTATTTAGACACTTGTTAGCACATCTGGTTTTTCTATTTGTAGTTTTTTATATGTTCTAGGTTTGAGCTTTTCATCAGTTATATGTGTTTGAATTATCTTCTCTCAATTTGTTCCCAAGTTGTGGTTTTCACCCTCTTTATGGTGGTTTTTTGTTTGTTTTCTTGTTTTTATTTACTTGTTTATTTATTTTAGAGAGAGAAAGAGCACAAACAGTGGACAGGGGCAGAAGGAGAGAGAATCCCAAGCAGGCTCCACACTCAATGCAGAGTCTGATGCAGGACTTGACCCCACGACCCTGGGATCATGACCTGAGCAGAAATCAAGAGTCAGATGCTTGACTGACTAAGCCACCCAGGCACCCCAATGATTTTTTTTTTATCAACAAAGATTCTTAATTTTAACGTAACTGAATGTTTTATAATTGTCATTTATGGTTAATGCTTTGTGTCTTGTTTAAGAAAAACTTTTAGGGGCGCCTGGGTGGCTCAGTCAGTTAAGCGTCTGACTTCAGCTCAAGTCATGATCTAATGGTTCATGGGTTCAAGCCTCATATTACGTTCTGTGCTGACAGCTCAGAGCCTGGAGCCTACTTCAGATTCTGTGTCTCCTTCACTCTCTGCCTCTCCCCTGCTCACACTCTGTCTCTCTCTGTCTCTCAAAAATGAATGTTTAAAAAAAGAAAAAAAAAAGAAAAACTTTTCTACCATGAGTATATGAAGGTGTTTTTGTATATTAAACTCTTAAAGTTCTTTGGTTTTGCTTTTCACGTTTAGGTTTTGAATCTGCCTAGTTATTTCTGTGTTGTGAGGTAAGGATCCAATTTCATTTTTTTCAATTTGGATAATGGATTGTCCCATTTTTTTGAAGTCCAGCTGTTTCCGATTGACTCATAATACCTCCCCAGCCACCTACTCTATGACTACATATGAGTGGGTCTGTTTCCAAGACGGCTGGTCTTCCATTGGTCTATTTGTTTACCTTTGCAGCAATATTGCACCATCTTAATTTCTATGTCTTAAAAAATAAGTATGAGTGTTCTGGCTAGTCGTCACTTCCACATGAATTTAAGAATTAACTTGCTATGATATGGACACACACAAATCTACTGAAATCATGATCATATTTACATTGAACCTATGAAGCAGCTTGGAGGGAACTGACAGCTTTACGACATGGAATCTTTTTTTTTTTTTTGTGAAATAGATATTTTTTTATTTTTTTTTTATTTTTTTTTGCCCCATCATCTTTTTATTTTATTTTATTTTATTTTATTTTATTTTATTTTATTTATTTTTTTTTTTACAAATAGTTTATTGTCAAATTAGTTTCTACATAACACTCAGTGCTTTAGAATTATCAGATTGCTGCAATTCTTTCTTCTTTTTTTTTTATTTTTTTTTTTTTACAAATAGTTTATTGTCAAATTAGTTTCCACATAACACCCAGTGCTCATCCCCACAAGTGCCCTCCTCCATGCCCATCCCCCCTCCCCCCCACATCCATCAGTCCTCAGTTTTTGTCAGCATTCAAGAGTCTCTCATGGTTTGCCTCTCTCCCTTTCCCCCACCATTTCCCCCCTTCTTCTCCCGATTGGTCCTCTGTTAAGTTCCTCCTAGTCCTCCTATACGTGCACACATATGGAATCTTTCATTCGATGAACATGTGTATCTATTTATTTAATCTTTTAAAATGTCTTCCTTAAAAATAAAATTTTTAAAAGAAATATCTCACCTACTTTTGTTAATTTCTAAGTAGTTCATAAATGGTTATCTTTATTAAAATTATCTGTTGTTAGCATATAAAAGCAATCGATTCTTTTATTTTTTAAATGTTTATTTATTTTTGAGATAGAGAGTGGGGGAGGGACAGAGAGAGAGGGAGACACAGAATCTGAAGCAGGCTCCAGGCTCTGAGCTGTCAGCACAGAGCCCGAAGCAGGGCTCGAACTCACGGACTGCAAGATCATGACCTGAGCACAAGTCAGACGCTTAACTGACTGAGCCACCTAGGTGCCCCTCAATTGATTTTTGAATATGGGTTTTTGTATCAGAAATTTTTAAATTCTTAATAATTCTAATACCTTGTCCATAGATTATTTTGGATTTTCTATATACACAATGGTATCATCTATAAATAATGACAATTCTGTTCTTCATTTCCAATCTTGAAATATTTGAAATTTCTTTTCCTTGCCTTATTGTGCTCACTAGGCCCTCCAGGACAATGGTGAGTAGAAATGGTGATGGAGACATTCTTGCCATGTTCCAAATGTCAGAGCTCTTAAAATTCATTTGAACTATGTAGTTTACTGTATGTAAATCCTTATAGATACCTTTTAAGAACATTTATCAACTAATTTGCTAAGGTTTTTAAACACAAACAGATGTCAAAGTTTAACCCTTTCTCTACATCTATTAAGGTTAATGTGGGGATAAGCACTGGGTGTTGTATGGAAACCAACATTACAATAAACTATTAAAAAAAAGATTAATGTGTTTTTTCTCCTTTAATATGCTAATGAAGTAACTTATACTGATTGAGTTTGAATGCTAAACCACATTGCAGTTTTAGAATAAATCCAACTTGGCTATATTATACTTTTTAAATATATCGGACATAGGCAGTGCTATAGACTGAATAACCATGTCCCCTCACAAGTCATATGTTGAAACTTAATCCCCAATGTGATATTATTAGGAGGTGGGGAGGGTCTTTGGGAGGTGATCAGATCATGAAAGGTGAAGCCCTCAGGAATGGGATGAGTGCCCTTATAAAAGAGACCCCAGAGGGCAGCCTTGCCCCTTCACTATGTGAGGACACCACTAGAAGGCAGCCATCTATGAACCAGGAAGTTGGTCCTCACCAGACACCAACTCTGCAGGTGCTTTGATCTTCAACTTCCCAGCCTCCAGAACTGTAATAAATGTTGTTTTCTAGCCACCTAGTCTACACTATGTTGTCACAGTGGCCTAAACAGACTAAGACGGGCAGTTACTCAAAGTATGTGTATATTTTCTTGATATTTGTAATATTTTTTTTTCACTCATCAAGTTTTAGTATCAAGGTTGTATCAGCTCCATAAAACGTATTAGAAATGCTCCCTCTTTCTGCCCTCCGAAATTGCTTTTGCAAAATCAAAATTATTTGTTCCTTGAGTATTTTACCAGTGAAGCCATCTGGGCCCAGAGTTTCCATGTGAGATTTTGGGCTATAGATTCTGTTACCTTTAGTGATCATAGGACTGCTCAACTTTCCCTTTATTGAGACAATTTTGGCAAGTTACATGTCTGTAGTAATTTGAGTGATTTTCCCATTTTATCTACTTTCTTAATCCAGTTGGCATAAAGTTGCCTTTTTGGACATTGAGCAAATTATCACATCAATGTAAGACTATGAACCCATAGTCTGGAATTTGATATTTGACCAAGTCATAATATCCTCATTGAAACGCAGGTGAAAAAAGGGGGTGTTGAATTTGTTTTCAGTAGCTATTTTCCACTTCCAGACCTCTGCAATGCTATTCATTCTGACTGGACTTCCCTTTTTACCCCTTCACTACCTGGTGGATTCCTTCTCATATTTTAATTCACTTCAGGCACCATACCCTCCAAAAAAGGTTTCCAGAATCCCCACAATGGGCTGAACATCTGTTCTGGGGCCCCCATCACTGCAAATGCACCAACCACACTGCAATAAAATCCTTTCTCTGTATCTGTCTCCCTCACTAGACTGTGAGATCCTTTCTCTGTGTCCTCAGAGCAGAGAAAAGGTGGTCAGTCAACATCAGTGAACTGAACTGAGCCTGTGACCACTGAATGGCCAACTAAGTTCTCTAGCCAGGTTTCTGTATTTGCCCACATAGGTTTATTTGTTCCTTTATTTATTTCATTTAGTGGATATGTACTGAATAACTTCCATGTGCCAGGCACTATTCTAGAATAGTGGCCAATGAGGAAAGAGGAAAACTGGGCAAGTGTGCTGTCCTGGAAACCAAGAAGGCTTTCAAGGTTGAGGGGATGACCAGCTGTGCTAAATGCTGCCAATAGGTCAAGTAAGATGAAGTCTGGGATGTGGCCACTGATATACCAATGTGAATATCACCAGTGACTTCAGCAACTTTTGCTGACGTGGTCAGGCAAGCAACCTGATTGGGGTTATTTCAGAAAAGCACCAGGGCCCTGGAAGAGAACTGAAGAAAGCTGGTATAAATTTTCGCTATGAGGGGAAGTAAATAAATATATGGTGTGTCATTTTGCTATGCAGAGATTTTTATTTGCATGCGGTAAATATATCTAGTCTTTCTGTCAAAGGTTCTGAGTTTCCTGTTTTGAGTTAGAAATGCAAGGTCTGTGGACAGCAACTCCAGTATTAATTCTTCACAGCACATTAACTCCTCTGTCCTTTCTGAGACCTTCCCAATCTTGGGGGTGGGGTGGGAAAGGGGTCTCACTCCTGGTGTCAAAGGCTGTTTTTTTTTTCTGGTAACCTCAAAACTTTGTGGCTGATTCACAACCGGTATCCCCACATCTATAGCGGACCACATCCACCACTGCAGCCACGTGTTTGACACCAAACCCTCATATGGCAACCACTCTTCCTCCCTCCCTGGCAGAATATGGAAAAGACCAAAGGACCTTCCACCGCCCCCCCCCCCAAAGACCACCAGACCACACGGAGAAGGCCCATGAGGTGAGGTGACACATATCCTCAAGGGCACATTGAAGCAGCAGCAGCAGGCATAACCACACGCTCCCCGCCCCGGCCCTCCCACAGAACACGACCGTCCTGTATGCTCAGGCCCAAACAGGAGAACATGACACAGAAAGACACATCATTTCTCATAGAGCTCTATTGTGGCATATAATAATAGGTACTCTATATAAATTAAATTAAAAATAAAGCTCCAGCAGGTTGCACAGGTTGGCTGTTAATAAATATATCTCTGGGTAATTGTGCCCCAAGACCAGCTCATGACCACTCTCCCTCATCCAGAGAATTATACAAAAATAAATACAGGCTTGGGGGAGGGAGGGCGGAGGGAGGACATGCCCAGTTCCTTTCTGAAAGTCATCCCACACCATCCACCATGCCCTGTTCCCCTCCTCAGGGAGCCCTATGCTGACAAGACCTCGGGGATAGGAAGGTCTCTCTCCAGTCGAGCATCCTCAGAAGCAAAAGATCTCTCACTACACAGGCCACATGTCCCATCTGAAGCCCCTAGGGGTGGTGCAGGGACTGCCTCTCCCCAGATCCCAGAGAGAGGGAAGCCTGCTATTGCTGCTCTCTAAAAGCAGCTCCTACGAGAACCAGGCCAGAGAGAGGCACAGCACAAGCACCAGGAGAGACATACCACTGTTCAGAGCCACAGGGACGACCACCAATCCAGCCAGGACCCCCAGAGTCTGGGTCAAGGGACCCCAGAGCTGGGGAGGCAATACACACACACATTCTGCAGGGGCTGCTAAGGTGGGAGACCTCTTTGGGGGCTCAAGGCTTGGGCCTGAACCCTCTTCATCCTGGGAGCTCACATGGGGCCTGGCCAGGCTGGAAGGACAGACTTCAGTCCCCGAAAGACCAAGAAGGGTGAGACTTTGCCCCCGTAGGGCTGGAGCAACTGGCTCCTTGCCAGATATAGGAACCAAGCTGTCTGACCACTCAGTGGTAAACTCCTTCCGGCCTTCTTCCCCCGCCAGGGACCTGGTCACTCCAGCTGTCACCTTATTCATGTGCAAAGAATCAGTGTCCTTGTACAACCCCTTTTCTGGAGCCCCAGAAAACTGACCCTCTGTACCTAGAACCACGGGGCTGTCACATTCCGAGCGCTCTGCCCACGGGAGCCACACATCTCCCATAGTGGCTACCACAGAATGGGCCCCAGAGAGGATTTCCGGAGGCGATTCCTTGGGGGTATCCCCTTCTGGACTGGAGGGTATAATGGAGAGCCCCTCTTCACCCTCCCCCTCCTCATCAGGGTCCTCAGTGTCCTTGATAAGCTCTACACCACGCCCCAGACGCGCATAGTGCAGTGTGATCTCCTCAGCCAGGGCACTGTTCAGAGCCCGCTCAGGGCCAGGCCACTTTAAGATCAGGTCCCGGTCCGTGAGTATGCCCAGGGGATGGCTAGGGGACACCCCCCCATCTGTGGGGCCCTCCCCACCACCTCCTATCCCACCTGCAGCCACGGCAGCCCGCAGGCGGCTCAGGTGAGACAGGTAGAGCTGCTCCAGCTCCTGGTCAATGGTGTCCTCGCCAAGCAGCTCCTCCAACCCACTCACGACCTCCAGACCCCCAGGGGGTTCATCCATAATAGCCCCCACCATGTAGTCCTTTCGGCCCCCTCCATTCTCGCTTGATACTTCCCACATGGCCTCCACCTGTTGCTGGCTGGGTTCCAGGAGAGGCCCAGCTGCCCCCTCACTTGCATCGGGCCCCGAGGCCTGGTCCCTGGGGGAGCCACCCAGGCCAGAGTGAGAGGAAGAGGGGAGAATCCTGATGACCGGTGCCTGGGGGATCTCTGTGAAAGCCACGGGCGGATTGCTTCTGGGGATGTCACCTTCCTCTGGGGGTTTGCCAGTCACTGTAACTTCAGGAACCTAGAGCCATTGGGTGGGGGGGGCAAGGTGGGAGGGGAAAGAAAGGGGAAGGAAAGAGGTACAGGAGGGGTTGGGACAAGCAGAGACAGTGAGAGCTGGTGACAGCCCACACCCAGCCCCACAGGTGTTTCCAAATAAATACTCCTTAAAGAGTCCTCTATAATTCTCCAAACTCAAAAACCTAAGTCATCTGTATTAAAATAACACAATCAAATGGAGTGAAAAGGGACTTCTTGCAGATTGTAAAGCTAAGGAATTCAGTGGGCACCAATATTTGGTGAATGGCTCTCAGTAAATACTGTTGGTTTGTGTCCAAAACATATACAGAATATCCATATGAGTTCAAGTGTTTTCTCTTTTAAAGCAAATTTATTTCGAGGCACCTGGGAGGCTCAGTCGGTTAAGTGTCCAACTTCGGCTCAGGTCATGATCTTGTGGTTTGTGGATTTGAGTCCCACAATGGGCTCTATGCTGACAGGTCAGAGCCTGGAACCTGTTTTGGATTCTGTGTCTCCCTCTCTGCCCCTCCCCTCACTCGCACTCTGTCTCTCTCTGTCTCTCAAAGCCGAATAAATGTTTAAAAAAATTAAAACAAATTTATTTTGACAAGGCCTAGAAACAATGACCAATCTAGCAGCAACAAAAACATCTAGCACCCAGATCTTGATTTCTAAATGCCATTCTCCACTAAAAAGAACCAGAGCTTTTTTAAAAAAATAAATGGCTGCTTCCAGGTTTCAGGCAGGGAAAGCCCAAGATGAGTCTAGGACATATTGTCATTCCACTGTGTGAGGAAGTATTCAAAGGATAGGGAGTGGGTTCACAAGGAATCTGGAACCAATGTAAGTAAGTTCACACTGACCAGAAATAGTTCAATTCAAGCATCAAAACAAATAAATGCAATGTATTAAAATTTATCAAATATGTTTAAAATTCATGAGTTAATAATACACCAAAACCAAAAATCCTTTAATTGATCACCCTTGGAAAAGTTCATTTCTTCTGAAAACTGGTAAATAAGAGGGAAAAAGTGAAGTATTTATACAGCTTTTTCAGTACAAACTATATACCCTCAAGGTAGCCAAATGGCTGATACAAGAAAGTTTTATTTTAGAGAAGACTTCCAATTAATAAATGAAATGGAATAAGAGAATTAAATAGGGCCAATTCTAGTTAAATGAGTTTAATAATAATAGATTGTATTTAATAAATCAATTGAACAAAATTGATAGTTAAATACATTAATTCAATTTAATAGAGCACATCAATTAAATGGAATTAATATATTAATAAATAGAGTAAGAAAGGTGTTTCCACATGGATACAGTCATCCAAAACCAGACTGTGGGAAACTCTAAAGGACAAACAAGGTTTCTCCAACAAACAAATTCCCAGAAAAGTGGGGGAGATTTAAAAATCTAAAAAGACCCATCAAGGGGCGCCTGGGTGGCTTAGTCGGTTAAGCGTCCGACTTTCGCTTAGGTCATGATCTCGTGGTTCGTGGGTTCGAGCCCCGCGTCGGGCTCTGTGCTGACTGCCAGCTCAGAGCCTGGAGCCTGTTTCAGAGTCAGAGTCTGACTCCCTCTCTCTCTGACCCTCCCCTGCTCACGCTGTCTCTCTCTCTCTCTCTCTCTCCTAGAAATAAATAAAACATTAAAAAAAAAAAAAAGACCCATCAACTAAATGCAATGTGTTGACCTGGTTTGAGTCCTACAACACCTATGAGATAAGGAAATTTGAACGCTGATTAAATATTTCATGACATGAAGGACTGACTGTTAATTTCCCGAGGCATGATATTGCAGCAGATGCACGCGCGCGTGTGTTTTGATGAGTGTTTAATTTTCTGAGATACAAACTGAAGTTCTTATGGATGAGATAATGCCTGGAGTTTTTCCAAAATAATTCCATAGGAAATGGGGGAGGGGGGAGTAAGGAAAAAGTAGGTATCTGACAAGTGCTGAAATTTGTTGAACCTGGGTGATGGGCCTATGTGAGTTCATTATACTAGCCTCTTTACTTCTGTGTGTTTGAAAATCTTTGTACTAAAAAGTTAAAACACACACCCACACCCACGCGCGCGCGCGCACACACACACACAGTAACCTACATCTCCAGAATCTCTCTCTCTATATCCCTGCCAGCACTGCTCACCTGGACCACTGCGGTAGCCTCCCCCTCAGAGTCCCCTGTTCCTGCCCCCGCCCCCACAGCCTATTTTCTTCACAGCAGCCAGAGGGAGCCTGTTAAATCCTGTCAGATCACGGCCCTCCTCTGCTCATGACCCTTCCGTGGCTCCCCTGCCACTCAGAGTAAAAGCCAGAGTTCACTCCGTGGCCCACAAAACCCTACACAATCTGTACCCTACCCCCTGTCTGACCTCACTCCCTGCTGCTCCCACAACCCCCCACCCCCCACCCCCGGCCACTGCTCCTCACTATTCCTCACATACAATCATCATGGCCTTGCCGGGGGACTTTGCACCTGCCCGGGATGTTCTTCCCCTAATTATCCATGTGGCTCACTCTCACCTTCTCCAGATCTTTGCTCAAAACTCACTTACCACTAAGGCCTCCCCTGGCCACTGGATCTAAACTCACAAGACTTCCCTCCACTCCTGTGTGTGTGTGGCTGTGTCTCACCCGTGCACATGTGCACATTATCACCCCCCCCACACACACATTCTACATCCCTTTATTTTTTTTTTTTCCTTAGCACTCATCATCATCTAAAATACCATATAATTTAGGGTGCCTGGGTGGCTCAGTCAGTTGAGCATCTGACTCCTGATTTTGGCTCAGGTCATGATCCCAGGGTCATGGGATCCAGTCCCATATCGGGCTCCATGTTGAGCATGGAGCCTGCTTAAGATTCTCTCTCTCTCTCCCTCTGGCCCTCTCCTCCACTCTCACTTTCTCTCTAAAATAATTTTTTAAAAACTTCCTAAAAATAAAATAAAATATCATATATTTTAGCTATTATTTTGTTTTGTCATGTCTCACTCCACTAAAATGCAAGTAAGCCCCATGAAGACAGCATTTTTGGTCACTACCATATTCCCAGTGTCCATAACTGCTTGGCAAAGAGCAAGCAGTCACTAAATATTTGCTAAATTAACAAATGACCTTTCTATAACCTCAGGTGAATAACTGCACTCTACTTTTCTTCTACCATCAGGTTCTGATTTGCAGGGGGGCCTCCCTCAGACCTAGGGTAGACCTGGAGCAAGTCAGCCCCCACCACCCAGTCTCCCATTGGGCTGTCCATCCAGAAGCTGAAGTGTCATCTGAGGCCTACTTACCTGAAGTGTCATCTGAGGCCATGGACGGAGAGGGGTGGGGGCCACCAGGGGACCCACTGATTCCTGGACATCAGGGTGTTCTGTTAGAGATAGGAGAAGAGCAGCATTGGAGTGAAGCAGGTGTCCAAGCAGGCCCAATTTAGTTAAGAAAAATCTGCTCTTTTGGCCACTTGGCAGCTTTGCCCCTGAAGCTTTCTATGCTAGTCTAAGGCAGAGAGAATCTCTTAATTTGTAAGAAAGAAAACAGGGAGAAAGAAAGAAATGGTAGGGGTGCCTGGGTGGCTCAGTTGGTTAAGTGTCTGACTTTGGCTCAGGTCATGATCTCATGGCCTGTGGGTTTGAGCCCCACATCAGGCTCTGTGCTGACAGCTCGGAGCCTGGAGCCCACTTTGGAATCTGTGTCTCCCTTGCTCTCTGGCCCTCCCCGGCTTGTGCGCTCTCTCGCTCTCTCTCTCTCATTCTCTCTCTCAAAAAATAAACATTTAAAATATTTTTTTTCAAAAAGAAAGAAATGGTAAATATAAGCCCAAACCCCCACAGCCTGCCAATTGCTTACCCACAGTGGAGAGGTTATCATCGGTGTTCTTCATCCTCAGCTCTTCCTCATTAGGCCTGTGGGACAAAAGGGAGAATGCATAGATCTGATGTCCCCAGAGGCCAGTTCTGCTACCCACTGGCACCTTCTGAGCCTCTGTGGTGGCCCATCCTCACATGACAGTGGTTGTTTTCCCTTCTGCTGCCTCTTTTTATCCCCTGATTAGAAAAGCCCTACACGCTCACTGTAGAAATTTTATGAAACACAGAAAAGCAGAAAGAATCAGTGAAAGAGTCACACATCAGCCAAAGGCAACCGCAATTACCATTTTGGAAAATTTCATTGCAAAGATTCAACAAAATCACTTAGATTCTGAAGACATAATTTCACAGCTGGCTTTGTCCATTTAACCATAAGAAGCATCACTAATACACTTTTGCAAACATTTGAAATGGCTGTTTACCATCATATAGGCTCACCATAATGTATGTACCCATTCCCATCCTACTGAGCAGCTAGCTTGTTTCCTTCATTCTGCTCTCACAAAGCAGGCTCCAGCAGACATTGTTGGGCATAGCTTTATGAACATGCTGGATCGTTGCTGTGGGGTATACTCCCAGTTGTAGAGGAAGCCACTTTTTCCAAGAAAGGGCAGATGAAGACTGTAGGACTCGGAAAGCAGCAGAGGGGAGTATGGAAGCGACTGGAGAACAGGAAGGAGGTCAGCAGAAAAAGGAAATAACTCAGGCTTCACAAAGGCCCGGGTCCCTCCACCAACCCTCCACCCATCATCATGTCAGCCTCGCAAGCCACTCAACCTCTTGGAGCCTCACCCTCCTCACCTTAAAACAGAGCACAGGAGAGCCAGGATGTGCACACCAAGCACAGTAAAGGCAAGAGAAATGAAGACATTGAGCCAGACACCAGGGCCTGGTGCAGAGCAGGGGTGGATCAACTGTAGATACTTATTAGTATTGGTCCTCCTCCACCAGGCAAGTCAGACCCCGAGGTTTAAGTGGCATAAGCCAAGTGTATTTCATCCAGCCTCTGCCAGGGGGGCAGGTCACAGGGATCATGGAGACATCACTGTTCTCGTTCTCAGAAACGAGTATCGAATGTTTACAGATTAAGGTAAATGAGAGGGAAGCATTAACAAAAACATGTGCAGGGACAGAGAGGAGCTGAGGCAATGGCTCAGACCTTTTTCTTTTAAAAGGTAATATGATGATGTTGACATTTCTGCAGATGGTTGCAACTTTTTGAAAACACACAGTGACCTCACAGAAACTCAGTACCACTAGTTGACCTGAATATAATACTTACTTTGATGTGAGGCACTGTTCTGTGCACTTCACATATGTTAATTTAATCCTCATAGCAATCCTATGAGGTAGGTACTTTTAATCCTCTGAAGTAGGCGGTATTGTCTTCACCTCACAGATAAAGCAGAAGCCGAGTAAATTGCTCAAGGTCATGCTGCAAGGATTGAAACCTAAGCCTTCCAGCTCCTATGTCTAAATATGTGCTCTCAATAGACAAACTGCTACTTCCTGGACAAGGGAAACTGGGGTCTTACCCCAACGCCATCTCTGATCCTCTCCAGAAGTAGACAGGCAGGGGGTAGCAATAATAGACAAGATCTCTTCCTCTTCTTTCATTCAGGTTTTCCTTTGGACCTGTCCTTTGCCCATATAGTCATTCCCAGTTTCCATGCCATCTTGGGACATGTGGCTAGGAGACCACCAGACACAAAAGTGACTGCAAGATCCCTCAGGGAAGAAATCTGAACCAGGTACACGGACCTAGAGTCTGGAAACTCCAAAAGGAACTGTCTTTCTCCATGGGCTAGGGCTCATGCATCTCCCCAAAGCCATTTTAATCTGAATACTACAAGGCCCTGGAGTGAGTGACTCCAGAAGCCCAGCCATCAACACCTGAGCATCATGGATAAGAGAGGAAGATTTGGAACAAACCAGCTTGGTCCTGCAGCAGTCCCCCTCAGTAAGTTTAAAATCCACGTCTTTGGACTTGTGGCCCAACACGATTTCTACTGACTTCTTCTGCTGGCGTCATCCTTCATTAGAGAAAATGTCATCTTCCTAGGATCTTCTAAAGCAAGCCTCTTAAAGAAGACCCACAGACAGACAGAAGGGCAGCTCTCCCTCCCAGGGGCAGGACCAGGCAAGCCATCCCCTGTCATCTGGCCCAGTGCTGACATGCACAGCAACCAGGCTTCTGAACACCACTCCAGAGTCCTAGATGTATGGGAGAGAGAAAAGCGGGAGGAAAAGAAAGAACTCCACAGTTCAGTTGAAGGAAAGAGAGTGAGAAGAAAAACAAACACAAAACAAATCCCTCAGCCCCCAGAGCATCTCTTCTGCAGCTGAGGAGCATGAGAAGAGGGGAAACATCCAAAAATCAGGTCAAGCAATTCAGCTGATCCCAAGATCCACAAAGTCAGCAGAAGTACATAGGTCACTCTCCCTACCTCTGAAGTCAGAGAGATGAAAGCAGAAGGCACAAGCTTTTATTGTTCATCTCCTCCAACGTGGGCCCTTTTCATTGATACACCAAGTCATTTGAAAACCTTCACATCTATCCTTCAAAGCAACACCCTTCCCTTTTTACAAATGCGGAAACTGAGGCTCAAGGAACCATGTCTCTACACCCACTAACTACATGCCACGCTGATAACAATCCAAAGAGGGCTCCATTTTGAAGAAGGTGTTTGAAACTGTGGGCTGAAACACAAAAAAAGGGGGGGGGAACCTAAATATCTTTCAACTGTCTTTCACAGTAAACATTCAGGGGCAGCTATGACTTTAATCAAAAGGAGGATAGTAAGAGAAATGGAGTACAAGTATGTACTGACTCACTGATCAGTAACAGAGAAGAGGGCTTCTTAGAAAAATGGGGAGGGAGGAGATTAAGAACAAAACTGTACCTTCAGGGTGCTTGCTAATTTTCGAGAAGGAAACCTGCTCTTTTGGCACCAGCTCCACAAATGCCACGTGGTACCTTCTCAAGGGCAGTGGGCAGTCATGGGCCGAGGACAGGCCTGGGAACCCCTTGGGATGCATCCTTTGGGTGTTCTTGAGAACTAGTCAAGACAGCGCAGCCTAGATGAGGTCACACCGGGCCTGTGCGCCAGTCTCCTGGGCATGAAAATTCCTCCTGACATCAGGAAACTTGGTGGCTCACCTTAGATGGCACCCGCAGAGACCAGAAGGTGAGATTTCAGAAAGAGGTGCCGTTGGCCCCAGCCTGGGCCAGCCAAGACAGAACCAAAAAAGAGTGCATCACCAGAACCAGAGAGCAGGGGAGGGCTGACAACCCCCAATAGAGAGGAGCAAAGCAGACTTTCAGAGCACTCACATCCCTGCCAGCACCGCCCAAGTCCTCTGTGAGCATCCCCAGCGCTGTTTTCAAAGAACTTGGCCAGCCCAAAGTGGGTCATGCACTGACACCCAGAGGGAAAGTCAGCAGACCCCAGCTCCCATGCAGTCAACTAGAAGAGAACGCTGACTCTCCAGGGGTCGGGTGGCTTCAGAAACTTGCCCCATGATACTTGGAATCCCGGTTCCCCCAAGCCATCTGCTTTCTGAAAAGAACAGGGTTTGAAGTGGCTGTGAAAGCCACTACGTTAAGTGGGGCACCGCTCTGCCTCCCCCAGCCACACTGTGTGTCGATGTCAACCCTGGGACTTAATGGCCCATCCAGCAGGGTGGAGGGAGGAGAGCAGTTTATCCATGCTATGAGCTTCTTTTACAGCAGTGACTTTATTCATTTGGCCATGACCCACAGTAGAAATACATTTTACATCGTAACCCAGCAACACTCATACATGTGTGAATATACATACTTATACAGAACTGAAAAACAGTTGTTCTTTGAATGAAATAACACTTACCTTCACTACATGTTGTGATGCACAATGATTATTTCCTATGCTAGTTCTTTTTCTTTAATATTTGTTGGAACCCAGGAAATGAATTTCGCATCTTGGTAAGGGGTCAGGACATGTAATTTTGAATAGCCTCAGCTCTGCCACCTACCAGCTGTGTGACCTGGAGCAAGTTATGTAACTTCTCTATGCCTCAGTTTCCTTATCTGTGATGAAGCTATAATGGTAATACCTACCTCTGAGGGCTGTTGGGTGGATTGAGAAAATAGTGGGAAATCGCCTATGAAGTGCTAACAAACAGTAATCCCCTCCAAATTCCCATCGAGGGAAACTGAGGCTCTGAAAAGGAAAGCAACTTGCCCAGCAATGCCCGGCTGGTAAGACGCATCACCTGGCCTGGTACGGCAGTTAAGAACTGGGGAACTAGAATGGGACCACCCTTGCTCAGATCCCAGCTCTGCCTCTTCCATAGCATGTAGCCTCAGTCCACTTCCCTAACCATGATGGTCTACCAATTTCCTGTGGAGTCAAGGAGGATCACTTTCTCATTAAAACCTCACTTTCCAAAAAAATAAAATTAAAATAAAAATTAAAAAAAAATAAAACCTCACTTTCCAGACAACTAAGATGGCCCTTGGCCTGTCCTGTTTCAACTGTGATTGTTCTGGTTTACCCTAAGACTACCAAATCAGATAGCAAGTTGGGCCCCTATCCATTCAGCAATGGGGGACCTAAAAATCATTGAGGTCTCACTGTGCATCAGCCCAGTGACAGACCCTGGAGACACAATGGTGAGCACACTCAACTGAGAAGCTTACAATACCGTGTAGAGGAAGACATTTAAAAAAATAACTCACACTCATTCTTTCAACAAACATTTATTGAGCGCCTTTAAGTGCCAGGCACCGTGGCAGGCCCTGCAGGAATACAGTGGCAAACAAAAGCAGACCATGTCCCTACCCCTCACGGAGCTTACAGTCTAAGAGGGCAGAGAGGGTCGTCCGGTAATCCCCTAATGAAGGTCTAACTACAAACTGAGGTCAGTGCCTTCAGCAAAGGAAGAATGCCCTAGAACAAAGGGCCCTGGCCTAGACTCCAGGGTCAGGATGGGCTTCGGATGCTTAGAAGGAAGATAAGCAAGGGAGGGGTAGGGGAGAGGCCGCTCAGGAACACCATTGGGGAGGTGATGGATTCAATCTCCAACAAGCGAGGCACTTCTGGGACATCAGCCAAGTAGAGACACAGAGTTTGGCTATGTGAGGCTGAAGGAAAGAGCAAGGAGAAGGGCTAGACAGTTAAGAGGAAAAGCAGCAGAGCATGGTACGAAGGCAAGGGAAGACAGTGCTTTAAGTAGGAGTGCTCAATCACTTCAAGAAGAAAGTCAAAAACCACCTATGGAATCTGAAAGATGAGGGGGCCTGAAGCAAATGGAGAACATAGGCAATTCTTTAGAGGGGAGTCAGCAATGAAGGTGAGGGAGGTGATTAGGTGATGGCTGGGAGTAGCAGGGTCAGTGGTGGGGTGAAAAGACAAGTTTTTAGGACAGAGCCACTGGCACATATAAAGGCCGAGACAGAGGATCAGTGAGGGTGGTGAAAAGCTCCCAGGAGAGAAAGGGTCAGGTTCTGGAGCAAGTGGCAGAAGAAAGAAGCCAGGGCACAAGTCAGGGACCTGGTCTGAGGGGAGGAAAATGGTACCCTCCTCCCCTGTAACACAAGGGAGGGAACTTAGTTTGCAGGCTTTGGGGGCTGCAAGTTGTGGGGAGTTCCATTCTCATGGCCTCATTTTGTTTCTTGAAGCAGGAAGTAAAGTCTGAAGGTTAAGAACATTTGAAAGAGTCACATCAAGGAGGAGACAAGAATGGATCAGAAAAATATAATAGGACTGCCAGGCAAGGTGGGAAATGATCCAAAACTGTTAGCAACACATATCTGTTCTGCCATGTGACATTCTCCAGCCAGACTTGCCTGGCTGGCTGATCCGCGCTATGACAACATTGGGGCCTGAGGAGGTTGGGATGGACAGGCTTCCCAGAAGTGCTCTTAGAACTGAAGGATCCAAACGAGGAGACTACAAGGAACACAGGACCAACATTCCTGGTGATGGAAATGGCATGGGCAAAGGCCCTGAGGCAGGAAGGGGGCAAGGCACCTTGTTAAGACCGCAGTTACAGGACCTCAGAAGGCAGAAGCCGGTGTGACTAGTAGAGGCAGAGGCCAGATTTAGGAACAGGGCATGGGGTACTTGAAAGTCATGCTATCTTGGTCTTTATTTTTAAGAGGACTAGGACACCTCCTAAGGGTGCTAAGTCAAGGCAGACCAGGAGGGCTCCTCTTGACCCAGCCCTAGGACTCTGGGAGCCTCAGTTTGTTCATCCAGGAGAAAGGGGTAAAAACAGTCTCTCTCCCAGGGAAATGTTGAAAGGATTAGATGAGGACTGTGCATGCAAACCCTCAGCAAAATGCCCAACACAGAGCAGGGGCTCCGCCAAGACTCACAAAAGCCCTCGGTACCTGCCTCTCCCACCCAGTTCTACCATAAACCCTTTGACATCTTAGTGTCAGTCTGCAACTTTTTCCCTGTTTGAACCTAGCACTGTGCCCAGCACATAGTAGGCCCTCAACAAATGCTTGTTGATGGATCATCTCCAAGCCAAAGAGTTATCAAAAGCCTGGTCCAGCGATCCAGGGAATGCAGCCATTTCAGTCTCTGAGCTGTATTCCAGTATCCCAGTGGCTACCAGAGACTTCCCGTGTCCCGTGCTCACACCTCTGAACTAGGAGCCCCTGCCACGGGGCTCCCGCATGTTAAGCCTATCCCCTGAGATCGTTTCCCAAGAGGACTGGGTCGCAAGAGGGGGGGCAGCTGTTCTTCAACAGCACTCCATGTCACCAGCAGCACACGGCTTTTAAAATGATAATAAGTTGAAATGTACTCGCCAAGGAAGCCACCGACCTACAAAGAAAATCTTACCGCTGATCTTGCAATGAGCAGCAACCTCCCCTTTGCAAGAGCTGAGATCAAAAGATAAAGAAGCTATCCAAAAGCCATCTGCCCACTTAAAATAATATCACAAGTCATGTTAGGAACCACAGACCTGGGGCCAGATACCAAAACAATTGTCTGAACGGGCTGCTTCAATTTCTCCTTAAAACCACCCATGTATTTTAAAAGAAAAACACCCTCCCCACCCACCTTGGCCCTGTGAGCTTTTGATTTCTCTGTTCTCTTCCTTTTACACACTAAGATGACCAAACTCTGTTACTCAAACTGCCGCATCTTACAGACAGGGCTCCCATGACAGCCACCTGAGAAGACAACTTAGGAAATGACAGAAATGAAGGCAATTCTGGGGCACTGCAACCACTTGAAACCTTGATCTGGGTAATCGCTACACAAGAGCATCATGTAAAAATCCTCTGAACCCTACACTTAAGAGCAGTATACCTTGTATAGGTATGCCTCAAAAAAGCAAAGAGACAGAGACAAAGAGAGAAAGAAAGACAGAGACAGAGAGACAGAGGCAGAGACAGAGAAAAGATAAAAGGAAGGCGTGAGCTGCCAGGAATACCAGGAGTGAAATGCATAATTTTCCCTGAACCCGGTCAGACCTTCCAGGATAGCAGGAAAAAAAAAATGTCCCTAGTATGTCCTCCCTGGTCCTGTCACTCACTAGCTGAGTGGACTTGAGCAAACTAGCTCACCTCCCTGAACTACCTCAGTCTCCTCCTTTCTTAAACATGCATATCAGAGGACCTATACCACACAGCATGCACAGCAGGGCTCAGGAGAGAACAGACTTGAAGCTCTCAGCGCAGAGATCAGTAAATGCTGGCCACTATTATCCTTCACAGCTACCCTCCCGCTTCAGTACCTTGCCCATGTTCACTGCATCCAATCCACCCAAAGTGACTGTCATTCCCCTTTAGCAGATGAGAAAACTGAGGCTTACAGATGAAGAAACTGAGGCAAGGCCACACAGCAGGTAATGGGCAGAGAAGCATTTGGGAGGGGTATCCAATGAATGGCATGTGTGATTCCCTAAATACAAATATAAACACTAGATAACACTTTCTGGCATGACTATGAGCCAGGTTTGGTTCTGAGGGCTTTTACTCATCTCCTGTGAAGTAGGTGTTATAATAATCTGTTTTCCAGATGAGGGTATTGAGGCACAGTGCAGTCAAATGAGTTAGCCAAGCTCACAAAGCCAATAGATGGCAAGGCTGCAATTTGAACTGAGGCACTCTGATGTCAGAATCCACTCTCTTAACACTGAAGAAAGGCATGCTGCCCGCCCCTTTTAAACTAAATCACAGGTTACTGTGGAGTTCACAAGTCAGTAAGTGGGTGCTTGCCTGCTTGCTCACATACCCAGACACATCTGCCCACCAGCCCCGAGCTAGACCTTTCTGAACCACTCACTCAGCCTAAGGCCTTGCCAGGAAGACAAACATCTTGCTGCAGCCAGAGGCTTCTGATCAAGCATATACAAGGTCCAAAACACATTTTCCCGTCCCCATTTCCAGTCCTCCAAGAAGCAGGGAAACGTATGCACTTCCCACACATGCACAGAGACTACTTATCCCAGGCTAGACTTAGGTGACTCCCCCCTCAAAACAATCAGGCCTAGCTGCTACCCTCAAAGAACTCTTAGCTTGATTGAAAAAACCTAGCCTCCTATCAGGGCCTCCTGGGATTAACTGGTTCCTTCTCCCAGGCTCTGAACGGCCACAGGCAAAAACAAAGCACAAGAGCTTCAAATCCAAGCCCATATGGTTCTGCCTCTGCCAGAGCCACTACTTCCCTGGGAGAGCATGTACTCAGCCCCTCAATCCTGCAGAAAGCCTCACACTAGATTAGAACATTAACAGTATCTAGATGCACAGGATTCCGGGTCGGCCATGGTGGAACTGGAAAAGCCAGGCACCATCACTTCCTCAACCAGTTTCTCCCTCTGGATCCCCTGGTTTGCTGCTCTGCCAAATGGGGATCAGATTCCCTGTCCCCACTGGCAAAGCCCTTGGTCCACACTACTGTCACTGAAGTTCTGTCCACTCCCGCACATTGCTCATCATTCACACCAAGCTCATTCTCACCTCAGGACCTTTGTACTCACTCTTCCCTCTGCCTGGGAACACCCTTGCTACCATGTGTACATAACCACTCCTCTTTTATCATTCAGGACTCAGTTGAAATGGCACCTCCTCAGAAAAGTCCTCCCTGTTCCATTTTCTACAAACTTGCTCCCCCCACCCATTATCTATGCATGACTCTTGTTATGATCATCCAAGACTCACCTCCTTAAAAGGCCTTCCCTGAACACTTTAAATCAGCTATTCCCTCCAAACTATCCCGTTTTTTCACTTTCCTCTCAGCAACTAATCTTATACCTATTTATCTTATCTGCTGGCAGGTTTGTTTGTTTGTTTGTTTGTTTGTTTTTCCAAACCTTCTACGATAGGAGCCTGTATGATCCTTGAGGGCAGGGAAGAGGTCTGTCTGATTCTGGGCTTTACAGTGGAATTCAATAAATGAATGAATGAAACCCCAGTAATTAAAACAGCCTAGCACATGTTTGGCCTCTATTACTCTTTGACTAACTGAATGCGCCCTCCTCCCTGTCCTGGAGAGCAGGCCTGCGGGGTTCCTGGGTCGGGATACTTGTCCTCCATCCTAGACACTGCCCTGTGTTGGCGGAGGTGGCGCTGGCAGACATTACCTGCGCCTCACCGGCTTCATGCAGCTCTTCAGCTGCCTGGCCTCAGCCTCCACGGGACCCTGGCACTCGGGCTGTGGCTCCAGCTGCTGCAGCTGCTGCTGCTGGGGCAGCCCTTCAGCATCAGTGGGTGTGGGAGCGGGTGCGATCCGGAGCAGGACTGTGTAGTTGCGGCCGTGGTTGTTGGCCCAGAAAGTGCCCTCGGGGGTCTCATAGCGCACCACGAAGTCCAGGCGCGCCCCATCGCCCGCGCCCTCAGCAAAGGGCAGCTGAAAGGCAAAGCGGTCGGTGCGGCCGCCGTCGTCGGGCGAGGAGGCGGACGCCTGGCCAGGGCCCAAGCCCAGGCCCAGGCCGGGATCCAGGATGGGATCTCCTGCTCCTGGTGCTCCCGCTCCTGCCCCCGGTGGGCTGCGCGGGACGTAGCGCGCTGGGTGGTCGCAGAAGGAAGCCCAGCCGTCGTGTGAGGCCCGCACGTGCACCGCCTTCTCAAAGGAGCGGTTCAGCACGCGTACCAACCCGCGCAGCACAGGCGGGCGTCCCCCGGGCACCCACACCCCGGCACCCCCGGGGACCGCTCCAGGAGGCGGCAGCAGCGCCTCCAGCTCCACCATGGCGCGCCCCAAGCGCTCCAGACGGCCAGGCGCGGGCGGCAGCGAAAATGTGGGCACCAGGTAAAAACCCCTGCCAGCGGGGACGGGGCACAGCGGCGAGGGCTCAGGGCAAGCCTCCTCTTCCTCCTCCCCTTCATCCCCATCCTCGCCATCGTCGTCCTCGTCAGCCCCGCCGCCGTCGCCATCTTGCCCGGCCGCCGCCGCCATCTTGCCCGCCCCGGGCCCGCCCCACGGCCGGTAGCGGCGCAGCTGCGCCAGCGGCAGCCCCAGGGCCTCGTCGGCGAACAGCACTCTCCGCGGGGCCACCGCTGCCTCAACAGAGGTGCGGGGCTCGCCCACGGCCGGCGAGGGGGGCGCAGGATGCCGCAGCGGGGGCTCCACAGGGGCCGGGCGCGCCATACCGGCGGCGGCGGCGGCACCGACGGCACCGGTGGCGGGACCGGCGGGGGCAGGGCCTGGAGGGGCGGGCAGCCAATGGGAAGGCCAGCGCGGGGGGGGGTACGGCTCACGGGGGGCGTAGGCGGTGAGATGGAGACAGGTATAGCAGAGAACCAATGGGGAGCCGCGCACGGATGACGTACAGTGACTCAAGTGCAGGAGAAGCACGTAGCCAATGAGGATGCCCGAGAGTGGGCGGTGCAGGAGGCGGGATGACCGGGAAATCAATGGGAAGGGGTCTAAATGGGGGTGGTGCGGGGCCTGGGATAAAAAGAGCAAAAGTAGGATAGCTAGTGGGGGAGCGGGAGCGGCATGTGGGCAACGGGGAAGATGGAATAACAACAGGCGATGGGGACAGTAGGGAGCGAACGGAGAGGCCCGAAAAGTAGGAAATCCCTTGGTTGCGTAGGCGGTGGGACGCGATGATAGAAACTGCGAATAGCCAATGGGGAGCTACGCGTCGGTTGCGTATAGGAGATGACGTTAAGATAATAGCTACAGCGAGCCAATGGGGAGTCTTGTGAGCTTGCACTATGCCTTCAGGAGGCGGTGCCAGGGCTGAACTAGGCTAGAAAGAGACCAAGGGACGGTGTTAGAGCGGCCTCGGAGGCGGGACTGGAGGGGCAGGTCCAATGGGAGTAGACCATGGAGGCGGGAGCCAGGAAGAGAGAGTTGGCAGATAACCAATGAGGGATCAGAATGAAGGCAGTTGAGCCCTCAAAGGGCAGTGCTAGCACGAAATAAGCCAATGTCAAGGCTAGAAAGTGTAGCGGGAAGGCTGGACTCAGAGGCGGAACGAGAAAGAGCAGAGCCAACCGGAATGTTGTAGGTTGTGTGAAGGAGGGCATGAACAACCAATAACAAGGAGGCCAGAGGAGGGGATGGTGTGTAGACAGACTGGGGTGTCTTGGGCCGCACAGCCGTAGGATGCACGCAGCCATTAGGGAGAGCATTGATCTTGTGGTTGGATTTACTTTCTCTTTAGCCCTTCGTGACTTCTGATTTCCCCGGGGCTGTGAATGCCCTAGACTGCTCCCAAGTGTGAGGTCTAAGGAAGCAAAATGGACTCAGCTGTCACAGTTATTGGGTCTCCCCTGCCCACCTCGGAACCTTTGCTTGAGCAGTGACACTAGCCAAGAATGTCCTTGATTGTCACCCTCGGCATTCTCCAGGACTTGGCACTATTGTTGAAAGAATGGCCAAATGAGAAGTTGACTTTTTCTGGAAAATGAGCTTTTTCTAACTTGAGCTCAGCAAAACACTGAGCCTGACTGTATGCCACCAGGAGTTGGTTGGATGTGTTGGCAGACATCAACTAATGTAATTACGAACCAAAGTCCCGTCTTTCTTGTCCCACTCGCACTCCATGGGCTTGCTTCCCTCTTTCTGTCCTCCATCTCTGCTCCTGCTGTTCCCTCTCCCACGAGCGCTGCTCCTCCTGCTTCCTCATCCTTTCCATTCTCTCTTTAAGGTCCTGCCTCCCATAGGAACTGAAATGTAGCATTTGCCCACTGAGCATGGCCATTCATACATCCCCCCTCCATCCTTGGAGGGTTTTCTGAACACCTATTGTATGCAAGGTTCTAACTCACAGCATCCCTAGGAAAGAAGAGATTCCCCCCCCCCGTCACATCCCCCTCCTTAAGTCTCAGTGTTCAGGGTGAGGTCATGGGTTAGGAAGGAATATATTCAGTTGCAAGTAACAGGAAAAAAAATCACAAAAGAATAGGGGCTTACACAAGATAGAATTTTTTTTCCTGACTTCTTGTTAAGGTATTACCTGTGTCCTGGTCTGGGCCCAGGACTCTCGTCCTTCAACAAATTCTGTTAGCCCTCCATTCAAAATATTTCCCAAATCCACCCTCTCCTTACCCTCTCCACTGCCAGCACCATCATCAGTCACTGGGCTACTACAGTAGCCTCCTCGTCTCTGGTGCCTCTGCTTCCACCTTCATTCCTACAGTCTGTTCTACACTCAGCAGTCAGAGAGATCCTGTTAAATCCTAAAGCAGTTGATGTCTCTACTGTACTCCTAACCCTTCTGTGGCCTGCTCCTTACTCAGAGTAAAAGCCAAAGCCCTTACCATGAGCTACAAGGTCCTGCATGGTCTAACCCCCAAGTCCCCTCTCTGACCATACCTCCTTCCCCTCTTCCTCTTGCTCACACCACTCTAACCACACCAACCATCTTCCTAAACATGGAGCAAATCACACACTCCCACCTCAGGGCCTTTGAGCTGGCTGTTTCCTTTGGAGTCACTCAGATGTCTGTATGGCTTCATTCCTCACCTCCTTCAAGTCTTTGTCAAAGGCCGCCCCTTCTCTGGGGACTTTCACGGATGTGTCTGTGTAACCCTATGTACTCTCCCCGAGAAGCCTTCCACACGAGGGGCACCTGGGTGGCTCAGTCAGGTGAGCATCTGACTCTTGATTTCAGCTCAGGTCATGATCCCAGGGTTGTGGGACTGAACCCCACGTTGGGCTCTGCATTGAGTGCGGAGCCTGCTTAAGATCCTTTCTCTCTCTCCTTCTGCCCCTCTCCCCTGCTCGATTGCTCACTCTCTCTAGTATATGTGCTGCCGAAGCGAGCACACTCGCTCTCTCTAAAAAAAAAATAATTTTTTTTTTTAAAAAGAAGTCTTCCACACAAGAGGATGTAGTCCAGTACAGAGAGGAGGTGGTGACCTCTGCCTGCCCCTCTCTGCCCAGCTGACCCCCCCAGCCCTCACTCTGCAATGGTCCTGGCTCTCAGCAGCAGCAGCATCACCCCTCCCACACCCCCAGCCCCACTCAAGCGGCCTCCTGGAACTCTGGACCACCACCCTCACTCAACTACCCCTATTTCTCTGGGCACTCGTCTCACGGAGCGAGTGACAATAAAGGACAGATGGCCTAGGGAGGGTATCAGGAGGATGCAGCCCATACCTCTGGCGCTGTAAAAGAAAACCAGCCCTGTCTCTCAAGAGGGGACAGGTCCTGGGGCAAGGAATGAGGCCTTGGCCTCTAGAAATGGCCTAGTTTATAGTTATACAGGGAGTATAAAGAATGTTGAGACCCAAGTCCATGAGGAACAAGGGGTCATTAGCCTTGGGAACATCCCTAAAGTCAGCTCCCCAGGACTCCTTCCTGATGAACAAGCTCCTCACACCGTTTTGCTCCCAGCCACATGCCACACCTGTTAAGCCCCTGCTGTACATGAAGTCCCTGCAGGCTCCAACCTGAGGACCTCATTCCACTTTGGTGCCTCCCCTGGCTGCCCTATGCACACAGGACACCTTTGGGCCTCAGATGTGTCCCACCAACTCAGAAGCCTCAACCAGTGAAAAGTCTTGTTTTGAACTAATGGTAGGGAGGGTTGGTTGGTTTTTTTTTTTTTTTTTTTTTTTTGTTAATTGTTGTTGGCTGATTTTTTTAGGTCTCTTTTTTTTCTATTCACCTTTTTTTTTTTTTTTTCTTTTCTTATCTTCACACAGCCAGGCCATCAGGCCCCCTTTGGGCTTTTCTAGAAAGGTGAGTCTGAGTTAAGGAAAGAGGCTCTCCTTTTTTTTTTTTTCAGGACTTGGGAGGTGGAGGGAGGGGAGAAAAAAGGTGAAGGGGCGAAGGAGTGGGTCTCAGCCACTGGGTTTGTATCATGTGAATAAAAAGCGGTTTCCAATTTCTCTTCCCCAGGCCCGAAACCAGTCTTGCAGAGGAGTTGGAGTACACGTTGGATGACAACCCTGGGCCATGCAGGGCACTGAGGAACCGGGGACTGGGAGCCTCAACCACAACCTATCAGAAGTCCCTGGAGCTTGGTCTCCTCTGTTGACCATTGGTTAGAGGGGGTCACTGCTGAAGTAAGGAAATGCAGCCACCAATTCTTGGACAACCGTAAAACCTCACAAGCTTCAAGCCCCCAGAAGAATCTCCAAATCTCAGAGCTTCTCTGTCATTGCGCCCTAGAATTTAAAACCCAAGACTATTGGGCTTGAGGAAACCTTAGGGTTGTTAAGCCCAACAGCAAAGAAAGCAGAGCCCCCACTTGCCAGGTTCTATCATCTTGAGCAAGTTGTTCAACTACTCAGCGCCTCTGTTTTCCCATCTGTAGGACGGCCATGATGACAAGACGGACCGCAACAGGCTGCAGTGAGGACTGAATGTGATCATTTGTGAGACTCAGTCAATACTATGTCTGGCACCTAGAAAACTGGAGATTAGTGTCAGCTATGGGGATGACGGTGGAAATCTGGAATCTTAAAACCTTGGAAGCTAGGATTTGTCGAAGTAGAAAATCGCAAAGGCTGAGAGTCTCAGAAGCATCAGGTCATGGTGTCCCTGACCACGAGGCCGTTGGGGTCCCAGGGGGTCTCTGGCCTTCATGAGGATGGATGCATTAACACCAAGGGCCTCGTCAGGACCTTCCCTGTAGGATACTCTCCAGGTCAGAGCTCTCAGGCCCTACGACATGGTGAGGCGAGAAGACTTTTCTCCCTTTCCTCACTCACTGATGCTAAATGGATTCTGGGAGCCAGTGATTCTCAGACTTTTCGATTCTGTGAATTGTTGGGGAGGGGGGTAGAGAGGGACTCCCTGCATTTTTCTCCATGAAATAACTTCCATGCCCCTCACCCTCTGTGGGAAGATGGGATGCAGAGCTTCCCTTCCCTGGGCAGTAAGAGCAGTGATGACCAATTCTCCCTAAGAGGAAACTGAGGCATAGAGCAAGGCAAAGCCTCTGGAAAACCAGTCCTATTCAGATTCTTTCCCTGGTGTTTCCCATCCCATCACACACATAGAGTGATGTCTCTGCCTGCTTGGGACGCCTCCGTGATTTGTTTGAGTTTTTTTCCCTTATATTTTTTTTCTAACTCTACACACTTTTGTTTAAAAAACTGTGGTTTCTCATGAGCCCTGTTATCTCATTGATACCTCTCACCTCTGTGGTGAGGGGAAGAAATCATATTTTCAGATGACTCGTAAAGGGCAAAGAAAAAACCCAAAATTTCAAAATTTCCGTTTAAGTCTCATAATCAAGAAGAGGAGAAACAGAGCGAGAGAGAGAGAGAGCAAGAGAGAGAAAAAAACTATGAGAACCCCCCCCACCCCGTGATTATCAGCACACACACTCATCGAAAAAAAAAATTGGATTATTAGAAGAGAGAGGTCTGTGGCTTCCACACCGTGGTTTTTCTTCTCGGTATAAAAGCAAAGTTGTTTTTGATATGTGACAGTTTCCCACAAGCCTGGCTGATCCTTTTCTGTGAGTCCACTTCACCAAGGTGAGTGTCCCTGCTCTCCCCCATCAGATGCAGGCCCAGCGGAGGAGATGGCAGAGAGGTAGGCACTGGGTGGGGGGGCACGGGAAGGGGCCCTCCGGTACCGTCAAGACACATACAACTACTGCAATTCCAGTCAGGTAAGATATTTTTTACAATAATAATAGTAATAATAAATGCCAGAAGACTGGCAAAGTACTTAATCATTGGGTGGGTAGAGGCAAAGATAAATAAATTGATTGATATGTAGATGGGCAGGATTTTAAAAATATGCCAACTGCCCGTCTTTATGAATTTCTGAGCCTTGAACAACCTGAAACACTGCCCAGGTGTAACTGGAAATTTCAGCTACACCTCTCCCTCCTATTCATCTCTTGTCTCTTGATAGTTCCCATCCCTCTTTGTCTGCTCGCCCTATCTCCCTTTTTCCATGTTGCTCTGCCTCTTTCTCTGTCTGTTTCCTGAGCACTCAGACTCTCCACTGCACTTTCTCTGGCTCTGCCCAGCTTCCCTGTCTCTGTCTCTTGCATCTTCACCACGGTCCGTCTGTCTCCCACTGTCTCTCCTGCTCTCTTGTCTAGCCTCCCCCACCCCCACCGACCTGCCTTCCCACCCACCATCCAGCAAGGAACTTTGGACAGTTGGTGCTTAATCATGGTGTATTGATTTGATGAAGACATTTACATTTTACAAAAGTGAGCATCAGTTTTGTTTGCCCCGACCGAAGGAGGGTTGTGAGCTGTCGGGTCAGGCGGAACATTTCATTGAACTTGGGCTTGCACAGCATGAAAGACCCTCCTAGGTGGCACTTGGAGCCATTGGCAACTGTGGTTTAGCTGTGTGGTCCTACCCCAGGACTGTGTGTGTGTGTGTGTGTGTGTGTGTGTGTGTGTGTGTGTCTAGAGTCCGTGTCCAGGAACCAAGCAGGCTGTTCAGGGCTGGGGCGAGCTCATCTCTGCAGGTTTAGCAGGTGCTGACTGTTTGCTGTTAGTATTTTTTTAAACCAAATTTGAACCACTCTCTCTATTGGTTTGTTCCTGCTTTATTCAATGTATGGGAGCATTTTTGTAGATCACAAAAATTGTTTCAACAGATGATCTTTCATGGCTGTCAAGACTGTCCTCACATTGGTATGAACCATGAATTAACCAAGTGCCAATTATTAGACATTTGGGTTGTTTCTAGTTTTTCCCCAGAATCATCCCTGATTAGTTCCTTGGATTCCTGAAAATGGAGTTGCCGGGGCAAGAGATGTGTGCATTTTTAAGGTTTCTGACCCTCTCTGCAAATTGTTCTTCCAAAAGTTTGTCCTGTTTTATGCTCCTTGTACTTGAGCTAGCCCCTAGGTGGGTATTATCATTTTTTAAATCCTTTCTCAGCATAACAGGTAAGAAAAAATGTTACCACATTGTTGACATTTTCATTCTTTGAATACTTATACTGTTTATTGATCATTCATACTTTTTCTTAAGTCTTCTGGTCATATCCTTAGTACTAATAGGGTAGTCCATTTTTTTCTTATTGATTTGTCAAAGCTTTTTATTTAGAAAGGATATTAACCTTCGAATAGCCATAATGTGTAGTAAGTATCTCCCCCAATTCATCACTCAATTTTTCTATTTGTTTATGGAGTTTTGTGATGCTATGATGTTTTTATATATGGGTTACTCTTTTCTTCTGTGGTTGCTGTCTCTGGTTTTGTGCTTAGAAAGTCCTTGAAAATGAGATAAATGTTCACCTGTGTTGGCTTCTAGTCTCTTTTATGGCTTCATTTTTTCCATTTGCTGTGGAGGTTAAGAGTGTGGGTACTGGAGCCAGACTGTCTGGGACAAACCCAGTCTCACCCCAAGCCATCTGTGTGATTTTTAGCCAGGCATTTAACTTGTCTGTACCTTCATTTCCTCATATGTACTGTGATGATTCTAGGAGTACCTACCTCAAAGAGTTGTTGTAAGGATTAAATCTCTTAACCATGTTAAGTGCTTAGCATAGAGCCTGGCATTCAGTAAACCCAAGAGCAGCATTAGATATTATTATTTATCTCTTTAATAGATCTGGAGTTTATTGCAGGACACATGATGATTGTGACATTTCAAACTGGGCAGAAGGAATGGGTGGGAAAATGGACTGATTATTCATTCAATAACTTTATATTCCCCTTAATTGTCCCAGAAACGTTTGTTAAACAATATTATCTTCTACTGCCTCCCAGTTTGAAGTGCCACATTCATCACAAACTCGATTCTCTCTAGACATGGGTCTGTGATTGAGTTTTCCATTTTGTTCTGTTTCTTAGTGTCTGTTCTTATACCTGGGCCATCCTGATTTGTTGATTGTTGCTTTGCAGTACAATACATTCCCTGGCCTTAGGTCCCAGCGTCTTGCCCTTCATTATTCCTTCTTATTTGATGCAGCCTCAGTTCCTCCAGCCAAAGACCAGTTGACAGGAACTGTTCTTATCCGGGGCATAACTCTCTCTCTCCCTCTCTCTCTTTCCCTCCCTCTCTCTATCTCCCTGTGCTGTTGTTTCTGTCTCTTGTCCTTTTTGTTTCTCTCATTTTCTGTCTCCCTTTTTGTGTGTACTTCTATGACTTTCTGCTCCTATGAGTTCCCCTCCCCCCATCTCTGTCACTCTGTCTTTCTCTCAGCATTGCTCACTCTCTGTGTATCTCTGTCCCACCTCATGTTTCTCCCATCTCTCTGTGTCTCTTGTTCTCTGGGTCTTTCTGTTCCCCTATGTCTATCTGCCTGTCTCTTTCTGTTTCTGTCTCTGTCTCTACGTATCCCTGTCTCTCAGACACTCCCCTGGATAGAAGGGCAGTTGTCAACTTGATGCCCTGTAGACATGTTAGCAACTCACCCAGACACAAAGCAGAAGGGCCCTGTCTCTCTTCTATTCCATGCCTCTCCCCACCCAGTGTACAAGGGGGCAAACTGAGGCCAAGAGATGGGCAGGAGGGCTTCTCCCAAGGACTCACAGAGAAGCAATAGCAAAGTTGAGACCCAAGCTCAGACCGTGGGATTCTTGGTGGGACCCTGGTTCTGTCTCCCCCCACCGTGGGCCTCAGTTTACTTCTCAGCACCCATGAGGGGAGGAGGGAAACCTGAGCTGCCCGCTCCCCCCAGCTGCTGCCATTCCCCCTTCTGCCTTCTCATGACTTGGACCTTTACTTAGGCAGGAGGTTCCATGGCCACATGGGCCAGTGTGGGACCCAGCCTCACAAGAGCTACTCTGGGTGGGGTCCCACAGTCCCATGGGTTCAGAGGCCTTGTGTCCAGAGGGTGGTGATACTGGAGGGACATAAGTCAGTCAGTCGATGTGTGGGTCTGGCTATGGATAGAGCTCAGTCATGTCCCCAGAGTTGACCCTGGCCCCTGGTAACTTCCATCTTGGAGCCCCTCCATAGAGCCTGGCAATGGGCTCTCTACTAGCAAAGGCGGAGGCTTTTCCTGCTCCATGCCATGAGGCCCTAGAGGAAGGCACACTGGTCTCTACCTCCCCGCCTCACTCCGTCTCTTGTGGAATGGCTATGAGTATGGGAACATCATCCCAGAATGGACAGGGAGACTAAGGCCCTGTACATGTTCATTTACTGAGCACTGACATTTTGTTAAGCATTTCATGTACATTAACTTTAGCAGAAGGGTACTATTACTGTCCTACTTTATATAGGAGCCTGAGGAGAGTTTATAGCTAGTTAGTGGCAGAGCCCAGCCCCAAGCTGGGGAAGGAGAGATGATTCCGATCCTCCTGCCTTCACAGAACTTAGGAGGGAGGCTAAGAGGAGGCTTGCTACGTTTCCAAGCCTGGTAGGCCAGAGGTTCTATGAAGTAGTGACCTTCCTGTCCTTCAGGAAGTTCGAGTTTGGACACCATTGACATTAGCCTTCCTATACTGAGAGGTTGGACCCATGAACCCTGTAGAGTGGGTTTGAGATTCTGGGATCCTTTGAACCTGAGAAATGATGTTCTATGATTCTGAGATTCTGGCATAGTACCATTTGAAGACCCCCAGGGTCCCAATACCTCTACATGGTACTCCCCAAGCATCAAACCTTGGGCCTCTCCATGACCCAAGAAGGGCCAGGTCTACAGGGCCCAGGGCTTGTCATGGTGGCCAGATGGACGTCATTCACCACATCCGCAAGCACCCACATCACCCCCACGTGGGCCAAGCCCGCTGCAGGATGGGCCAGCCAATTCTCGGAACGAAACCCGTGGGGTGGGGTATCTGCCCCCTTCTCTTCCTCCTTGGTGCCGATGAAGCCCAGCGCATCCGGCCGCCATGACGTCAATGGCGGAAAATCTGGGGAAGTGACAATAGGGCCCAGATGCAGACCCCGATATGAAAACACACTCTATGTCCCAGAAACATCCTCCATGCAGCTTCTGAGAAACAGTCAGAAAGGGACGCCCCGACAGACAGTGCAGGAAGCCGGCTGCCCAGCCCGGCCCTCCAGGTTCCCCACCAGACAGACCATATCTATGTCCTCTTTCTGAGAATGTATTGATCAGTGCTACCCTGAGTCTGACCATTCCAGGTGTGATTGGGGAGGAGATTTCTTATAAGCCTCAGCCAAGCGTCCAGGCAGCTTCAGAAGTGACCAGAGGGCAGCCATGTGGGCCAGGCCAGAGTGGTGGAAACCATCTATAAACTGACCAAAAATTGATATATGTTTACTCAATCTTCTGTAACAAATTGCCACAAACTACAGGGATTAAACAACAGAAATTTATTGTCTCACAGTTCTGGAGGCCAGGAGTCCGAGATCAAGGTGTCGATAGGGTTGGTTTCTTCTGACACTGCAAGGGAGAATCTGTCCGTGCCGCTCGCCTAGCAACTGGTGGATTGCTGGCAGTCTTTGACATGCCTTGGCTTCTAGAAGCATCACCCCAATCTCCGCCTTCATGCATTTGCTCACCTCCTCATGGTCACTAAGTTCTGAGCCTCTGTAGACCCAGGCTCTTGATTCACACACAGTAACGTTCTAACCCCCTGAGAGCCTAAGAGTTTAATACCTGGATTCTCACCGCCAACCCCCCTCTGCACTAGAGCTCTGACAACCCTTGTGAGCTCACAGCAAGGAAAGGAAGGAGTGACTGCTTCCCTAAACCCTCCTTGTGCTGGTCTGGGCTGCTATCGGCAGCAGCTGTGTGCCTAACCCAGTGCTGTAGTGCTGTGGGTGGGGTGTGGGGATTCTCTCTCTCTCTCTCACACACACACACACACACACACAGTGCCGCAGCAGGGGCCTTGTGAAATGTGCACACATGCACACTTTCTGGAGAAAGATTTGGAGCTCTCACATTGCCACAGGACTGTGGAACGCTGCACCTTGGTAGCCCCTTCAGTAAAATGTAGGCTGGACTAGGTAGTCCAGCTCTGGCTTCCTCTTAGACTGGGATTTCGAGAAACTGAAGCCCTGCCTGTTACAGAGTGTAAGGTTCTAGGACTCAGCAAAGGAGCCATTATGGAGAGCTTTCTGGATAGGGCTCAGATAGGGGATACCAAGGAAGAGCAGACATTCCAGGCAGGGCATATAGCATGTGTGCAGGCTTGGACAGCAGAGTTGGGATAAACTCTGGTGGGGGCTGAGTTGAGATGCTCCCACAGGCCCTGGCTCAAGAGAGCTGGTCTCCCCTCTCCAGCACCTGCCATGTCAGCTCTGTGCGGGGCAGGAGCCCAGAGATGATTAGACCCCACCCCGGCCTGAGCCGCAGACTCCTGTACTGAGCTGCCCAGTCAGTATTTCCACTTGCATGTCTAACACCAGACCCTTTGTGTCCATCCACACCTGGGGTCATCACCCCCAACCCTGCTGTCCCCATAGCCCCCATCTCAGGTGATGCCCGCTCTGTCCTTCCTGCTGCTCAGGCAAATACCTGGAGGTCACCTGGACCCTCCCTCTCTCACCAACCCCCACCACATCCAAGCTGCCAGCAAATTCTTCTGACTCCACCTTCAAAACACTCAAAATCCACCCACTTTCTTACCATCTCCACTGCCACCATCCTGGCCTGTGCCACAGCTGTCACTTGCCTGAACTATCACAGGAGCCTCCTCACCAGTACCCCTACTTTCACCGTTCTAGAGTCTGTCCCTCTCACAGCAGCCAGAGGGATCTTGAGTCCATGCCCCCCTCCACTCTTGTGTATGCTAGGTCACTGGGATAAAATAATGTCACCAGGAGAGTCAATGACCAATCCCAGTAGGATCAGCAAAGGTCACGTGGCCTCTGCAGAGTGCAGGGAGGCCCAGGGGGCTGAGGCTTGGAGACAAGCCTCAAGTGGTTGGGGGAATAAAGCTGAGACCTGCCCTGGCTGGGGCCCCACAAACCTCCCCAAACCCCCACCTCCCTTGTAGAGGACATACCACCACCAGGGCTGTGCCAGCATGCACAGGCAAGCCAAGTCCTGGACCCGTGCACATCTGTACATGGGACATGTGTGGAGACACACGCATACCTGTATTCCTGACACCAATGTATGTGCGGTGTGTGCCGCACATACACGTGATCAGCGCTGGGGTCCAGCTGGGGAGCCCTTGGGGACATGCCCCAGTGGATGCCTACTGTGACCAGTGGAGGTATCCACGTGGTTCAGGTGGTTGAGTAGTTCACACACACACACACCCCACCATGGACATGTGTAACTTCTTCCCCTCTGTCCCCACAGCCTGCCCTCGAACAAGGACCCAATGCCCAACCCCAGGCCAGCCAAGCCCTCGGCCCCTTCCTTGGCACTTGGCCCATCCCCAGGAGCCTCACCCAGCTGGAGGGCTGCACCCAAAGCTTCAGACCTGCTAGGGGCCAAGGGCCCAGGGGCAACCTTCCAGGGCCGGGACCTCCGAGGCGGGGCCCATGCCACCTCCTCTTTGAACCCCATGCCACCATCGCAGCTGCAGGTGAGACCCAGGGCCCAGGATGGGGCAGGCAGGGTGGGGTACCTGGGCCTACAGGTGCCGACCTTTACTGTGGCACTGGGCGGGGGGCCCAGCTGGGGCACAGGAAGTGGTTTTCTGGGTCCCAGGCAAGTCTGTGACTTATGCAGATGTCACAGGGCCAAGAAAGTCCCCAGTTAGCAGGTCTCAGAGATTCGAGGCTCTCCCCGACCTCCCAATCCTTGTGTCAGGAGAGGAAATCCCACTATGGTCCCACAGGCATATGTCCCTATCCCCATGTGACAGAGGGGAGGGCTGGAGCCCAAAGAGTTGAAGTGATAGGATTGAGGCCAGCTCTGCCACTTATTAGCTGTTTGATCTTGAAAAACTCATTCACTCTTCCTGAGCCTCAGTTTCCACATATGTACACTGGGGATGGTCAGAGTCCCTGCCATATGGGCTTGTGGTGAGGAGTATATGAATTAGACATGTAGAACGGTGAGGAGAAGGATGGCATCTCACCCACCTGCCTTCTCCCTCCAGCTGCCTACAGTGCCCCTAGTCATGGTGGCACCCTCTGGGGCACGCCTGGGCCCCTCGCCCCACTTGCAAGCACTCCTCCAGGACAGGCCTCACTTCATGCACCAGGTACTGATCCGGACTGGGCAAGGAGGAGGGAGCAGATGGGAGAACTGGGCGGGGGCAGGCTGAACCACAGCCCGTATGTGCCCCCAGCTCTCAACAGTGGATACCCATGCTCGGACCCCCGTGCTGCAGGTGCGCCCACTGGACAGCCCAGCTATGATCAGCCTCCCGCCACCCACTGCTGCCACTGGCGTCTTCTCCCTCAAGGCCCGGCCCGGCCTGCCACCTGGTAACACCCCACCCCACGGCTCTACAGAACCTGAGCCCCCGAGTCCTTGAACATGAGCAGTGTAGGCTGCTGCATGGTGGCCCTCAGGAGGGCAGAGGCATCAGGTCTTATCATCTTGGAAACTCCAACCTCCAAAAAAATGTCAGGCTCAGAACCTTAAAGATGCAGAATGTCAAAATCACGGAACCGCAGATCTTTGCATAGTCAAAATGTCAGCACTCGCAAATGGCAGTCTTTGAGCGGCTCCACCAGAAGCCTTGGACGTGAGGGACAACAGAACCCGCTGCGAGTTGGGGCCTGAGAGGCTCAGGAGGGTGGGAAGCTCAAAATGAGAGTCTCCATGGGCTGAGCTTGCGAGCCCAGCCCACAGTCCTCAAATGTGCCCTGTCCTGACCTACAGGGATCAACGTGGCCAGCCTGGAGTGGGTGTCCAGGGAGCCGGCACTGCTCTGCGCCTTCCCAAGCCCCAGCACACCCCGGAAGGACAGGTCAGTGGACAAGGCTGGGAAGGTCCCCTGCCCTGGTGTTCCCTCCCCTGACACCCTCTGTCCCCCTAGCACCCTTTCGACCGTGCCCCAGGGCTCCTATTCACTGCTGGCAAATGGTGTCTGCAAGTGGCCCGGATGTGAGAAGGTCTTCGAGGAGCCAGAGGATTTCCTCAAGTGAGTGACCCAGGCCCTATCCTGTCAAGGAGGGTCCCCAGTTTGTAAGAAGAGGCCTGTGGTACGGGTCTCGGCTCAGGCCTCATAGGTAGTGAAGAGGCAAAAGGCAAAGGCTGAGACTGTAGGTTCAAATCCCGGCTCTATCACTCACTGGCTATGTGACCTTGGGCAAGTTACTTAGCTTCTCTGGGCCTTGGTTTCCTCATCTGTGTGATGGGGCATCATAATAGAGGTGCATACTATTATGTACCTCCATTTTACAGATATAGTAACTGAGGCCAAAAAAAAGTTAAGTGTCTTGATCAAGATCACCCAATTCCTAAGTGACAGAGCTGGGGTTTGAATCCAAGTCAAGAAAACACACTCCTAACTGCTTTGCCCTGCTATCCCTCATACCAACACACCAGCCTGATTTTATTGATCCCCTAAGTCCCAGATTCTCATAGCGGCTGCTCCTGCCTCCCTCAGCCCCATCACACACACACACACACACACACACACACACACACACACCCCCTTCTCCAACCAGACCCAGCTATCAGTGGTGACTCAGCACCCAGGAACCCTGTCTTCTTCACGACCAGGTCGTTACACAGGCTGTCCCCTCCACCTGGGGTGCCTCTCCTGCCCTCAACTACCTGGCCTGCTCTCAGCTCACCAGCCTTCCAACATCATCTCCAGAGCCCTGGCCAGGCTCTGGTGGCAAGCTCAGGCCTGGCATCAGGAAATGCCAAGTAGTGTGTGTTGAAGGAACAGCACGTGTAAGAGGGAGACTGAGGTAGAGGGGAGGGAGGCTGAGACTCTGAAGAGAGACCTCCCAGAGTGTCTGGCCCTCCTCACTTGGAACATCTGAGCCAGGAAGCCAGGCCCACCATTGTCACCCACATGGAATCTCCCCCTGACCCAGGCATTGCCAGGTGGACCATCTCCTGGATGAGAAGGGCAGGGCACAGTGTCTCCTCCAGAGGGAGGTGGTGCAGTCTCTGGAACAGCAGGTGATGTGGGGGGAGGGGTGGTTGGGGGGTGATGGGCAAGCCTTATGTCTACCCTGTGCCAGGAGCCAAGTTCACCCAGGATGGGGGCTGGCACAACGGGAGGGGGTAGAGCACTCCCAGAGAAGGCCACAGCCCAAGCAAAGGTGTGGTGGAGAAAGGCCAACTTGAGGCCTCACTTTGTGCCCATCCTCACAGCTCATGCTGGAGAAAGAGAAGCTGGGTGCTATGCAGGCCCACCTGGCTGGGAAGATGGCTCTGACCAAAGCTCCATCCACGGTGAGCCATCCCAGGTCCATAGGTGGCACAGACTGCTGGGGGTGGGGGGAGGAATGGGGACTTGTCCTTGCACCCAGGCCCCAGGACATCTGGGCCCCTGTCCCCAGCTCCAAACATGCCCAGACCTGGAAATGTGTCCCCTCCAGCTACAAAGCCTCTAACCCTAAGATCCCAAAACATAATGCTCTTGAGTTCTCAAAGCAACAGCAAATAGCCAAAAACTTACAGAACACAGACCCTGTGCCGCTGGCAGGACTATGTAACTCGCAGGGTCCAGTGCAAGAGAACAACACAAGGCTTAGGTTTCAAGATGACAACCACAGAGGAGTAAGCAAAGTGCAGGGACCTGTGTGATTCAACAGGTCACACAACCACGGAGCTGGCCCCGGGTGTCAGGCACCATTTCTGAGCACTTTGCTAGGGCAAATGGATTTAATCCTCAATAGGTATTACTGTCATTCCTAAGGTCACAGGTCACAGTTGGGGAGAAGAGGAGCCCAATTCAACCCCAGCTCACAGCCCCAGTTTTGGTGCTCTACACACACACACACACACACACACACACAGGTCCACACATACACTCTAATAAATACGGCTCACACTGCTTCATGGGATTCCACACTAGACTGGAATTGAGAAGAGAGCTCCCTTGCTTTTAAAAGAAACACTTATTTAAAATTCAAGTGGAAAGTTTAAGGCTCTGAATCACCAGCCTCTCCCTCTTCCTGCAGGCGTCATCTGACAAGGGCTCCTGCTGCATCGTGGCCACTGGCACCCCAGCTGCCACAGGCCCAGCCTGGCCCAGCCCCCAGGAGGCCCCCGACGGCCTGTTTGCTGTGCGGAGGCACCTCTGGGGCAGCCATGGAAACAGCACGTTCCCAGGTAAGGATGGCCCATGCCCTACTTGGTGCCCCCTGAACCCCTAATGCCCCTGACTGGCACTGAGTGGGAGACAGGGAGGAGCCCCAATAGTGCTCTTCCCCAGCACTGCCACCCAGGCTTTGGGAAAATGCAACTGCTTGCAAAAGCTGCCTCTCAGCATTTCCAAGGCCTGCGAGGCCCCCACTATGGTTTCTAATGTCTAGCCCCATCTCCCCTGGGGGCTGGGGCTCACTCATTCTGGCTTCAGCTAGTCCATTTGATCATCAGAAGGAAGGGAACTGGTTAAGCAACTCCAAGGGACTCTCCCCTTCCCTTCTCCCAAGCTCGAGAATCCCCTACTACCCAAAAGGCCTGGGGCCATGAGCTTAACAGGGATCAGCACCCTTGAGCATCATCCTGGCTCTGCCACTTGGCCAGTTATATCTCCTTGGTGTGCAAGTTACTCCATTTCTTTTAAACTCTGGGGACAATAGGGCCCATTGCAGTGGGAGTGGTACAACAGTAAATGATATAATTGATGTCCAGTGCTGAGCACAACAACCGTGATGTTGGAGCCTGGTGCTATTAGCAAGGGATTTTAGCTGTGTAGACTGGAGGATGGGAGAGGGGGCAAGGAGCCCCAGGATGGGACCTGACTCTTCTCCACCCCTACAGAGTTCTTCCACAACATGGATTACTTCAAGTTCCATGACATGCGGCCCCCTTTCACCTATGCCACCCTCATCCGCTGGGTAAGTGGGCAGCACAGACCAAGGAGAAGGAAAAGAAATGGGGTGGGGACCAGCCTCCCACATTCCCAGCCTTCCTCTTGAGTGTCCCCAGGATAGGCTCCTACACGAACAAACCCAAGTTCAGATGTGACCCCCACACACACTGGCTTCACCCCAGACCTGTCCCCAAACCCAAACCTAACCACTACCCAGGCCAGTGTGAGCCAGATTCAGGGCCTCAACCCACCCTTTCCCTCGTGCCCACCTGAACCCCATATTTAACCCCTCCTGGACCTGTAAAATAGCCCAAAAACTAACTTGATCTTTGCCCCTGGCCCTAAACCCACCCCAGATATTATCCTAATTCCTTTCCCAGCCCTCATATATCCCAATGTGCCTACATATCCCCCTGCTGGACCCTGCCTCTAACCTCTTCCATGTGACACCTGTCTGACCCTTGGCCTCACCCCACCCTAACCCCTTCACCTGAATCTCCCTAATGCCTTCCCAGAACTTTCATCAGAGCCTGCCCAGACCTTCATCCTAGGCCCACACCTAATCCCTACACAACATCACACATTCCCCTACCTAGCCCTAGCCCCATCCTGACATCCTGACCCCAGAACCTCACTGTAGCCATCACCTCTGACCCTTAAACCCATTCCTAAATCCAAACAAATTCCCTGACCCTTAGCCTCACCCCATACCTAACACAAGCCCTGACCCTTAACGACTATATGGACCCAACCTCATTCTTGACCCTGAACCTGACCACGTGCCTGACATGTAAAGTAACTACATCACTAGGTCCACTTCTGACCTAACGCCATCCTATCCCTCACAGCCTCCCCACTGACTTGTCCCAGTCCATCCCCAGCCTAACCCTTAACCAACCCTTCCCTGACCTTTAACTCTGCCTGGCCCTTTACCCCTCCCAAATCCTTAACTTGACCCTACTCCTGGCCTTTTAAACTTCCCAAACCCTGAAGCCTTGCCCCTGTGGGGAAGGCCAGCCCCAACTGTTATCCCAGACCTTTAACCTAATCCCAGCCCAACCCTGAGCTGGACCCCACTGTAACCTCAGACCTGACCCTCTACCTCACCCTGTCCTGGCGTGACCCTCACCCCACTTCTAACCCTGTCTCTGATCTGTCATCCCACACCATCCCCCTTCCTCCCTTCTCCTGCCCCCACAGTTCCACCCACATCAGACACTGCCACGCTCAGCCCAACTATGGGGGAGTGGCTCCCTTACCCCTATACTCCCTAACTACCAGGCCATCCTGGAGGCTCCTGAGAAGCAGCGGACACTCAATGAGATCTACCACTGGTTCACACGCATGTTTGCCTTCTTCAGAAACCATCCCGCCACCTGGAAGGTGAGCTCCTCTGGGGGTGGTGGCAGCTGGGAGGACCTCAAATTCCTCTGCAGTACTGGGCCAAGTTCAGGAGTGGCGGGGCCTGAGGCTGGGCTTGCAGACATGCTGGGAAGGGGCAGGAGGCTGGTTTTTGGTGAGTAGTGCCGACCTCGGAGGATGGCTGCCTACCCACTCCCCCTGCCCCTTGCCTGGCCGGCCTTCCTTCCACAGAATGCCATCCGCCACAACCTGAGCCTGCACAAGTGCTTTGTGCGGGTGGAAAGTGAGAAGGGGGCTGTGTGGACCGTGGATGAATTCGAGTTCCGCAAGAAGAGGAGCCAGAGGCCCAGCAGGTGTTCCAACCCCACACCTGGCCCCTAACCTCAAAACCAAGGAAAGGAGGAAGGAAGGACAGGGGCTGAAACAGGGCGGGGCTGGGTGGGTGGGTGGAAGTGGCCTGGGCCCACATCTGTGGCAGGCCCCAGATGTGCTCACAGGAACCAAGAAGTGAGGGGTGTGCTGTTTTGCCTGCCAGACCCCTGATCCTCAGCTGACTACCCTCCTAGATCATATACTCTGCACCAAGGCTGCTCAGAGGGGCCCGGCTTCCTACAACAAGCTCTTTAGCCAAACTGAGCCTTTGCAACCAACCACAAACACGTCCTGCCTCAGTCACTCTCACAGAGGACCCCAGGGGCTCGAAAAGACTACACAGGCAGTCATGATCCTGTCCCTCGGACACAATACAAGCGCCAAAATGCAAAGGGCCTGCCACAGCACACCCAGGCAACCTCAAATCTGCGATCACACCTAAGCACAGTCCTGTCAACCCACATACCCACATACCCCAAAGCACACACCCCACCATCCTCCAGGCCCACAGGTACAGGGTCACATGCGGTGTGCCCAAGCAGCCTTGGTACCTTCAGGACCTCAGGTCCCAAGAACCACACAGACGCGTATCAGTCACGCACATCCTCCTGCAGCTCCCAAAACATTCTCTTGGTCACATAGCCCATCAGAACATACCTGTGCATCTCACCATGTGCACGCACCCACACAGCACCCCAGTGGGTCTCCTGAGTCCCATGTGGCCTTTCACAGCCACACACACTGAATCGCCAAATATACCCCATGCCTCACCTGCCACCCACCCCGCTTCCCCCGCCCTGTGCCTTATGTCCCCATCCATGCCTCAGCTTAGACTGCAGACAGAGCCCCTCGTTTATTTGGGATCCAAGGCCCTAACCCCAATAAACTGTAGCCAAATTCTTATACTCTGGACGACCACCCCAGATAAGAGTTGGGGTCAGGTGAGCAGGGGTCTGGGGCCAAGTCCATAGCAGGAGGAATTGCACAGCCAGCAGAGGGAATGTCTAGGGCAAGTGCTTGGCCATGGCCCCCAACATCCCAAACCCCTGCCTAAGGCCAGAAGGAGACCTGTGCTAGGGGCTCCTCAGGCCTCACGGACCCGCCCCAGGAGGCCAGCGTTCTCCTGGCGAAGGGCTCGGTAGTCTTCACGGATCTTCTCCAGGTTGCTGAGGGTCTTCTTGCCCATCTCCGTCTCGATCTAAGACAACGCGAACCGCATCCCTTCAGTGTGCAGAGCCCCCTTCCCAGCTCCTGTTCGCCACCCTGCCTCTGTTGAGGCCACTCAACACCCCTCCCGTGCTCCCCCCACCCTCCTCCAACAATAGCCTGCTGTGTCCCACTGCCAGGCCTCTGCACGTGTCATCTGTTCACCTACAGCATGATTTGCTACGTGGCAGGATTAGCCACCACATAGTCAAGCTGAGGCCCTGAGAGGCAGGTGTGAAGACCTTCGGGGTGGAGGCTGGGGCTCAGAGAAGGCCACTGGCCTGTGCCAGCTCACACACACACACACACACACACACAGCTCCTAAGGGGCAAGGCTGAAGAGTCCAGCCATAGGCTGTGTCTGGCCCCACAGCCTCTTGTGATGTTAACTGAGCTGCTGTCCACTGGCCTGCCTTGGTTTCCCCTCCTACCCCAAGCCTCACCTGCTCCTCAAGGTCTCGAACCTCCCGCATGATTGTGCCTGTGTCCTCAATGGTCTGGATGAGCTGGCTGCAGTTCTGGGGACAGCAGGAGCAGAAGGCTTGCACCTCAACCATGCCCCACCCCAGGCAGCCCCAGGCACACTTCACTCACCTCATGCAAGGCAGCTAGATACTTGTATGCCTTCCGAACGGCATCATCCTTCTTGGCATCCTGACCAGACAGAAGGGATCGATGGGCTTCCCCCACACTCCCCACACCTACCACCTTCAGGACCCCACAAGGCCACCCTCTCCCACTCCCGTGACTTCATCCTCCATGGCACACAGCCAGGCCCGAGCCTACAAGGCTCATGTGTACCTACAAGGCTCATGCAGGGCATAGGCCCAAGCCAACCTTCAAGCAAACAGGCAGGCAGTAGCCCAAGCCCCCCCCCCCAACCCCTCCACCTGGCCCAGCCTGTCCCACACCTTGAACACAAGCTCATCAGTCACTGCAAATGTCCGGTCCAGCTTCCCAGACAAGGAGTTGATTTCCTTCTGAAGTTCCTTTGTGTCCGACAAGATCTGGCAGAGAACAGTGTCGCCAATGAGCCCCTGTCTGGCATGGACTGGCCGGCCAGCTGAGGGCATTTGTGGGCATGCTCTCACATCCAGATGGGGCATGCGTCACTGCATCGGGTGCAGCTGGAGTGGACTGGGTAGGACCGCTCTGTGTTGGGATATGGCTAGACAGCTCTGCCTTTCGGAGAGTGTGGGGTGGGATGCCTGTGTGGCCATGCTACACATCTCTGCCCCTTGGGCGTGCCTGCCCGTGTGCCCCAACCCTCCACAGCCACGATGGTACACCTTAGTGATCTCTTCCTTCTGCTTTCGGATGTTGCCCACGATCTCCAGGATGCGCTGGGTATAGGCCAGCCGGGACACGTCTCGAGGCAGGGTCTCCAGCTCTGACACCTAGGCAGGGACAGAGCAGGCATTCCTCTGGGACCCTCACCCGAACCCACTCCGAAACACCCAGAGGCTCCCCATGCAGGCCTTACCAGCTGCTTATAGACCTCCTCCTTCCTGCGGGCCTCTTCGGCAGCCGCCCGAACACTCTGGTGCAGCTCCTGGATCTCTGCCAGCCGTCGAGAAGATTCCAGCTGCCAGGACCCCATGGGCAGAGGGACAGTGAGCAGAGAACAGGGACAGCCCCCTCGGGAGGGACTGAACCTGCTCCCCACATACAGCCCAGGACCCCACAACCTACCTCTCTGCAATCCTGGAGCTTTCGGAGGTGGCGGTACTCAGCCAGGAGAGGGACCCGATGCTTTTCCCACTGACCCGCCAAGTGGATCACCCGCTGGGCACTACTCTCTACCACGAGCTAGGTGGGATGGTGGTAGGGGATACCCGTCACACAGGCTGGAGCCTTCCGACTCCAACCCTCCCACCCAGCCATGGCGCCAGCCCCACCTGCAGTTTGGTGAGGTTGGCAGCCCCGTCAGGCAGCAGCTCCACAGCCCGGCTCTTCACGCGCAGGGCCTGCTCACGCTCCGCCGTGCTCAGCTCACTCTGCCGACACTCGGTCTCCACCTGGCTCCCCATGACCCCCACTCTCATTAGTGGAGGAGGCCAGCCACAAACCACAGCCCGCTAGCCCCCACTGAGCCTGGAAAGTCCTAGCCTAACCTGAGCCCCCACGGATGACAACACATCCCTCTACCCTCCATCAGCCCCCTGGCCCCTCCTGATTGCCACAGAAACCTACGAGCGGTTACAGCCACTCACAGGTCCCTCTGACCCCTCCACCTCCACAATGACCCCCGGGACCCCTGACAAGGCCCATCGGCCCCTGCCCATACAGGTCCATCATGCCCACACAGATGCCCACAGATGCTCGCACCCCTCCTGATTCTCACAGACACTCACACAGCCTGACTGATGCCCACAGGTGCCCCAACCTCCACAGGTCCGACCCCCCAGCCCTACATCCCTCTCCCACCCCCACTGATTTTCCTGAACCCTCAAGAGCCCACGGATCCCCAAGGTCGCCCATGAACCCCTCTGACATCTGTAGACCTCTACAAAGTCCTCTCAGCCCCTGCAAGTCCCTCTAAGCCCTCTATGCCCCACTGTGACCCAACCCCAGGTGGGCAACCCCGCCCCCACCTCCCACCTGCACAAGACTGATTCCCAGGGTCTTCATGTTGGCTTCAACCTCTTCGATGTTGTGTTTCACTCCCTCCAGCTGTTCCCGAAGAGACTCCAACTCCTGCTCTTGAGCTGCCCGCGTGTCCTGAGAGGCACAGGCCAGTTGGGGTGGGGGTGTCGGGCCCAGCAGGCAGGCAAGGGCCCAGAACCGGCGCCACTGCTCTGCTTACCTGTTCAGGCCGCTGGGAGGTGGCCGGCACATCAGACACCTGGGCTACCTGGGCCTCAGGCTCCTGGGGGAGGGAGAAGGGAGTATCCTGGCTATCGGGGGAAGGCCCTGCCCCTCCCAGCCCTGCCTCTGCACCCCCTCTACGTGCCTTCCCCGCACCATCCTCATGTCCGCTCAACTGCCGATAGCTGTGTATGAGGACCCGGGCACTCTCTGAGACCACAGGCTGGAAGCATTTGTTCATAAAGAAACCTTCCTGACCCTGACAGCACCTGCCCACCTGCCCATGAGAAGGATGAGGGCCCCTCTGGGTCAAGGACAGAAGATATGTCCAGAAGATACTGTCTAGGGGAAGCTGGGGTTTGCACAAGGGGCACTCCTACACCCTTACACGGTCTCCCCGCCTCCACCTTCTCTCCACTGAGAACCCAGGGGACCCATCTGGGTATCCTCCCAGTGTGGCACACACAGGAACCAGTGTGGACAAAGTGTGCTGTCCGTACACAGAGCAACCGTGTGAGCCTGCCTCGGCCCCGTCAGCATCCCCGTATCCATTGAGACCCACTCACGGGATGGAAGGTGAACTTCTCTGAGTGTGTGAAGCGGGAGCCCTTGGAAGCACCAGTCCGGGCCCCAGCGCCCCAGGCCTGCAGCAGTTCTCCCAGGTCTCGGGCTTGTGGCGGGGCCCCCGGCCGGCCCCAGGTCTGGCGCAGATGCTCAGCCAGGTGCTTCTGCAGCCGCTGCCGTGGAGCCCATGTGTCCTCCTGGAAACGGACGGCAGGGCAGACGGGAGGGTGTAGAGGCCTGCTGGGCACCCAAGGCCTTGTCTCCTCCAGGGAGCTGCCTGACAAAGTGCTACCAACCAGTCATGGCCGCCCAGTAGCCTCTTCCACCAAGGGGCCCCAGCCCCCCTCTCCTGACCCACAGGTCTGGGAACTCCCCAAGGACGGGATCCCTTCCTCACAGCCACGCTTCTCTCCACCCACTCACTCCCCACACCAGAGGAGCAAATTAGCGGCCCTCAAATCAGAAAGCAACACTGAAAGGCTACATGGGGACAGAGCAGAGACAGAAAGCCAGAGGTACCAGGCAAAGAAGCAGGTGGACACAGAGTGGAAGGGGGGAGGGGGGAAACAGAGGAAGTTCTGAGACAACTGCAGAAATCTGATTACAAACTCAGTGACAGTATTCAAAGGTCATTGTTAATGTTACTTGGTGTGAAAACGACCCAGTAGTTACCTTAAAAAGTGAATGTCCTTATGAGTTAAGAGATGTATACTTCAGTATTTAGAGTTGAAACAGCATGAGTACTGGGATTTGCTTTAAAATAATACTGAAAGGGGGAGCCTGGGTGGCTCAGTCAGTTAAGCGACCGACTCCTGATATCAGCTCAGGTCATGATCTCCTGGTCATGAGACAGAGCCCCGCGTCGGGCTCTGTGTTGAGTGTGGAGCCTGCTTGGGATTCTTGTTCTCTCTCTCTCTCTCTCTCTTTCTCCCCATCCCCATGCTCTTACTGGCTCTCTCAAAATAAATAAACATTTTTAAAAAATAAAACAATAGTGGGGCGCCTGGGTGGCTCAGTCAGTTAAGCGTATGACTTCAGCTCAGGTCATGATCTCACGGTTCATGGGTTCGAGCCCCGCGTCGGGTTCTGTGCTGACAGCTCAGAGCCTGGAGCCTGCTTCAGATTCTGTGTCTCCCTCTCTCTCTGACCCTCCCCTGCTCACACTGTCTCTCTCTCTCTCTCAGAAATAAATAAAACATTTAAAATTTTTTTAAATAAATAAATAATAAAAAATAAAATAGTGAAAAAAATCAGGGGGGAACAGAAGAAGAAAGATTGGTGAGACACTTGTACTTGACGGTGGATGACAGAAGTAAAGATGGAACAAGTGAGGCAGAAAGAGACAGTTACAGAGGTGAACAGAAGAGAAGGGGAGAGACGCAGTACAGACACAAGGAGATAGACAGAGGGCCAGGAAGGAGGGGCAGCAAAGCCACAGAACAAGAAAGACGGTGACCAGAAGAGACAGTGCAGAGATCTAGGGACAGAAAAAAAAAAAAAGAGCATTGGTGACAGTGACAGAGACAGAGAAAGAATGAGACAGTTGGGGGTGGGAAGAAGGTAACAGACACAGGGAGGAAGGGAACAAGTCCTGACCACTCTGGTTGCTGGGAGCCCGTGCATGGTTCAGTCAAGCGCTGGCCTGAGGGGAGGGCACTATCACTCCCGAGTCTCAGAACTAGAAACTGAGGCTCTGGGGGGCGGGGAGGGTGGATACTGACTTGTCTGAGGCCCACGGTCTTTCTGACTCCAGTATTCTCTCAGGGAAGGAGCCAGGTAGGTGCATGCAGGAGCGGGGGGGGGATGATAAAGCACAAAGTGGGGAAAGGAGGGGGCAGAGGACCAAGGGAAGCTAAGACGGGAGCAGCAGGAAGCAGCCATGAGCAGGGGCCATGGCAGCGGGGAGCCAAGCATCAGGCGGTACCTGAGTGGGATGGCGGGGTGCCCGGTGGACCCAGTCCTCATCCCCAGAGTGGTCCCGGCCCATGTGCTGGCAGAGCTGGATAGCATGGCATTCGAGGAGTGAGGCCACCCTCCCAGCAGGCTGGGGCACCTGGGTGGGGGCTGGTAGCAGCAGAGGGCTCGCCTGGAACTCCCAGGACTCTGGAGGCAGAAACAGAGTCAGCTAGCCCTCCTGCCCGGCTGCCTGGCCACAGGGCCAGGCCCACCTCTCCCCTTCTCCCCAGCCCCTCCTCGCAGTCTCATGCTTACCTCCTCTGGAACTCAACTCAGGCATGGCCAGCCTGGTGGTATGGAAAGGTTTCTGGGAGGCAGAGCCCTGGTGGGAGAGCAGAATCAGAGCCTCCATGATGAACTGTAATGGAGGCACTGGTGGGAGGGGGGCCAAAAACCTGAGCCCCCCAGGGAATGGGGGGGCAAGCTGGGGACGAGCAACATCGATGTGAGTGGGGGGGCCTCACCTGGAGGTGCTGTAGCTTGGGAGTGCGAAGGAGGGGAGGGACCCAGGGCAGGGCCAGCTGGTCCCGGATTTGGCTCCCGATGGCCCGGAGAAGGATAGCTGAGTCACCTATGGGGGTGGGGAAGGAGTATCAATCAGGTGACAGTGCTACAATTCCAAAAATGCAGACGCTGGGAAAGCATCCATGGCTCCCTGACCCCGTCCCAGAGATGTAGGTCTATCTAGGTTCTCACACTCAGCCATTCAACACTTACTAAGCACCTACTATGGACCAGTCACTGTTCTAGACTCTTGGGATTCTTCAGTGAACAAGCTGATAAATATCCCTGTCCTCACAGAACTGGAATGCTGGTAGAGGAGAACATGACTAAGGTCATGAGTACAATACAGAAAACTGTCAGGTAGTGATCCAAGAGGAGAATAAAGGCTGCGGAGACGAACGTGTCATTTTAAACAAGGCAGTCTGAGGAGGGCCTCCTGGAGGGGACACGTGAACAAAAACTCTAAAAGGTAAGGGGATGAACCAGAAGGATATCCAGAGGAAGAATAATCTGGCAAATATAAAGGCCCTGAGCCTGGAGCACGCCTGAAGCATCTGAGAAGAACTAAGGAGGCCGGTGTGGTTGAGCAAGGGGGGGGGGGGGGCAAGGAGGAGGTGAGGCAGAGAGGACCTTCTCAGAACCAACTCCCCGCCTGAGGCAGCCCAAGCCCAGACCCCCTCCCTCCTGCCCTGCCTCCCCTCCCCCAGCCCCAATCTTCCTCTCCCACCCAGCTCTCCCAAAGACACATCTCACACCTTCCCCTAGTCAACCTTTTTACCACCTCCACCTCTCTCGGCCCCTCTGCCACACTCTGCTTCACCCCCACCATGCCCGTGGCAGCCCATACCTGCAGGCTGATCTGCATCCTCGGAGGCATCGGAGGGCAGACGCTCAGCCAAGAAGAGAAGCAGGTCCCGGAGATCAGGCTCACTGGGGTAGAGGAAGTTCTGATAGCCAAGCTCCAGCGGATAGCCCAGGTCCTGGGGGTTGGGGAGGTAGCCTCTATTAGTCAGGCAGCCAGAATCCTCCTGCCCTGGGAGCCCTGGGCCTATACCACAAACACTCCCACTCTCTCACCAACCACTACCCTCTGAACTTCCCCCTGGCTCCCCAAGGCTTCCAGACCTCTGGGGGAAGCCACAGAGTGATAATAGTCAGTGCTACAGAGAACAAAAAATAAGATTAAAGCTCTGGCCTAATTATGAGCCAAAATCCAGAGGCCATAAGAGAAGGACGAATATCTCTGAATACATGAAAAGAAACAAGAAATTTTAACGTTTATTTAGTTGTTTTTGAGAGAGAGAGAGAGAGAGAAATGAAAGAGAGAGAACATGAGCAGGGGTGGGGCAGAGAGAGAGGGTGAAAGTGAATCCCAAGCAGGCTCCTTGCTGCCAGTGCAGAGGCCGACGAGGGGCCTGAACTCACAAACCATGAGATCAAGACCTGAGCTGAAATCAAGACTCGGACGTTTAACCAACTGAACCACCCAGGGATCTGAAACAAAAATTTTAAAGAATATAATTACCAAAGTCAAAAGAGTGATGACAAGCTGGGAATAAAAAATGGAGTTCCTGTCACAGGCAAAGAGTAAATTGACCTAGTATATTAAGAGTAAACAAGCAGGGGGGCACCTGGGTGGCTTAGTCGGTTAAGCGTCCGACTTTTGCTTAGGTCATGATCTCGCGGTTCGTGGGTTCGAGCCCCGCGTCGGGCTCTGTGCTGACTGCCGGCTCAGAGCCTGGAGCCTGTTTCGGTCTGTGACTCCCTCTCTCTCTGACCCTCCCCTGCTCACGCTGTCTCTCTCTCTCTCTCTCTCTCTCTCTCTCTCTCTCTCTCCTAGAAATAAATAAAACATTAAAAAAATTTCCTTTAAAAAAAAAAAAAGCGTAAACAAGCAGGGAGCCTGGGATGGTTCAGTGGGTTGAGCATCTGACTCTTGATTTCGGCTCAGGTCATGATCCCAGAGTCATGGCATCGAGCTCCACATCGAGATTCCACTTGAGATTCCCTCTCCCTTTCGTTCTACCCCTCTCCCAACTCATGCTCTCTCTATATATATAAATTAAAAAAAAAAAAAAGCAAAAAAGACTGGTAATACAAGAGAAAAGTTGGCAAAAGATAGGAACAGGTAGTTCATGGAAAAATAAATGAAAATGGCCCTTAAATATAGGCAAATATATCCAACCTTGCTTATGAGAATGACACAACCTGAAAGCCCACTGAGAGATCTCACACAAGCATCACTGACCGGGGACAATCTGACATTCCGTTCTCCAGGTGGAGGCTGGGAGGGAGCCCTCACCACTCTGGCAGTGTTCCTGCCCAAAACCTGCATCTAATCATCAGAAAACACTCTGACTAACTCAAATAGTATAGGGCATTCCAGGAACTAGCCGGGGAGCTGGCGAGGGCTCTTCAGAAACATTTATCATCACAAAAGAAACAAAGAAACAAAGAAACAAAAACAAGGGACGATTGCGATTAGAGAGGTAACAGTGAAATAAAATGTGTGATCCTCGATTAGATTCTACAGTTAAAAAAAAAACGCTACAAAGGATATTTTGGGGACAACTGGGGATATTTGGCCACGCGCTAGGTATTAGATAAACACTGGTATCCTAATATATATACTGTCAATATTAATATATACTATCAATATTACATTTCACGGGTGTCATCACAACATTGTAGTTATGCTGGCAAATGTCCTTCTACTTAGGAGAGGCATGCTGAAAATTTTAGTGTCATGCTGTCTGCCACTTTCAAATGCCTCAGCAAAAAAATGTGCGTGTGTGTGTATGTGCGTGTGTGCATCTACACACAGAGAAAAGAATGGAGCAAAATGTTAACACTACAGGAAGCTAGGAGAAGGGTATACAGTAGAAGGAGAACGGTTCTACAGGGGTTACATTCCACTTTCGTTTTTCTTTAAATTGGAAAGTTTGTCAGAGTACAAGGCTGGAGAGAAAAACTATACTGAGATGCCATTCCTCACCTAGAGAACGGGCAAAAATCAGTGGGCAAGGCCGTGGAGAAACAGGTGTTCTCCCCTACCCTGCTGTTAGGAAGGCCAAAATAAAACAAAGCCCAGGGAGGGTAATTTAGCAAAGTCTAACAAAATAACACACTTTTTTACAACATAGCGCTGGTTACTTCTAGAGCCTTTCCTCAATGCAACAGCCAAACTAACAACAACAACAACAAAAAAAAAAAAACTGCCAAAGAAGAAATAAAAAGGGGCAAAGACCTAGAAAGTGAAGGGTTCTGAAAACAAACTTCATGTGGTTCACAGATGACCTCAAGTCAACCCTTCTGATAGTTATAAGAGGGACTTTTCTCCCCAGCTCCAAACCAGGAAGCAGATTTTTGGTTTTTCCCTTTTCCCTTCCAGGCTCTACAGAGAATATGGATGTGCTCTCTGGAGAAAAACAACCAGGAAACAGGGCAGAATATGAAATGCCATGAAGAGGAAGGACAGGCTGCCCAATCCTGTTAAATAAATGCTCCGAGTGGATCTCTTCCTGATGATGCAAGTGTTTTAGACTATTTCAAAGAAATATGCTCTCGACTTGCTTCATGTTTTGTTACATATCTTAGACAGTTATTAAGTTAGGTGGAGTTAGCATGAGTCGTGAACCATTGCTTATAACCAGAAACTGGGAAATTAAAATCTCTTTAATATGAAAAGAAAGAAAGAACTGAAAAAGAAAGGGAGAAAGGAGTCTATTCACATTTGCTTCAATCTGCATTTAAAAAAAAAAAAAAAGAACCAGAAAGACACACAAGAAACCAATCGAAGTAACTCCCTTATAACAGACAGGCAGGGTAATGGGGTAAACAGTCTGGAATGGGAGACTCTGCCAGGTATCATGTTCCATCTGTCACACCTTGGAGATCCCCTTTACCCTTTCAGTACGTAACCACTTTTTACTTGGTTAACAATTCTTTATATCGAAATTTCCCTGTTCCAACTACTGCTGGGGTTTCTGTCTCCAGAATGAACTCCATCTAATAAAGTGACCTACTCAAAACAACATTTTTTTAGAAAGAGACTTCCAGGCTTTGGTGTAAAAAGATCAGAGTTAAAATCCATCTAGTGCTACTTACTGGCTATAAGGCCTTGGACCAGTTATTTAACCACCTGGACACTCAGTTTCCTAGCTGTAAAATGGAGCTGATAGTACTTTCCCTATGTGCTTGCTTTAAGAGATCAAAGGCCTTTGGGATTCTGGGTGAGGACTGAGACACGGGCCCAGATAAAAAGCCTTTTTCTCTGCCAGAGTTGCTGTTGGTCTGGAGCTGCATGGACTCTGAAAGCAGACTCTCTGGATCCAAATCCAAGCTTTGCCTCTTCCCAATCATATGACCTCAGGCAAATCACTTAACTTCTCTGTGCTTTACTTTCCTCATCTGAAAAAAAGGTATCAAGGGTACCTACTTCCGAAGGTTGTCTCAAGAATTAAGTAAGTTACCACCACATCACCACAGTGCCCAGCACAGAGTATACACTCAGAAAACATCCTTATTACCTGCATATGTGTGTATTAGGTCACAATGTAAGGTCACAGTCAAAAGAGTGTGAAAACCACTGGCTTTTAAGCTACCTTACTTTGGGTTCTTTCTGACACCTGCAATCAAAGAATTGTGACTGATACAGAAACTCATTCCAAGAGTCAGGTATGTGAAGTGATAGACACCAAATTATGGAGATGGCTGTGTGGCAGAAAGTGGTGTCAGGCATGGGGCACACGAAGAGACACACAGCAGAACATGGCAGCATCCAGCTGGGTTAGAAGAGATCCCTTCTGCCTGCTGCGGGCAAACGGAGGTTCATGGGCCAAGCAAGGCTCCCTCTTGACCACACTGCCTGCCCCACGCTAGAGACAGTGTGAGCGCAGGTAAGCCAAAACCAGGTCCAGTAATAAGCCACACTAACAGAAGAGAGGAACAGAGAACTGGGGGCAGCCGGATCCCTAGCCCCTCCTCAACATCTCTTGCCGTGCACTCTCCTTGCTCTAAGAGGACAGAACTTGTCCCTTATAAAGTGTCATCCTTGAGAAAACAGCTCTAGGCCAGGGGACAGACTGTCAGGCTCTACCAAGGGTCCCAGAGGGAAGAACCTGAGAACCCTCAAGAGCAAAGTGAATCTGAGATCTAAGAGAAAGGCAGAGCCCCAAGGCCTGCTGTTAGGAGACAGAAGCTATGATGAGGCGCCTGGGTGGCTCAGTTGGTTGGGCGTCCGACTTCAGCTCAGGTCATGATCTCACAGTTTGTGGGTTCGAGCCTCGCATCAGGCTCTGTGCTGACAGCTAGCTCAGAGCCTGGAGCCTGCTTCAGATTCTGTGTCTCCCTCTCTCTCTCTGACCCTCCTCTGCTCATGCTGTCTCTATCTCTCTCTCAAAAATAAATAAAATATAAAAAAAAAAAGAGAGAGAGAGACAGAAGCTATGCAAGCAAGGTACAAACTCTAGAAACTTGACCAGCCTGTCCCCAGAGGCTAAATGAAAATTTTCACCCTACCACCATATACTAGGTCTATTGGCCATGTTTACATTCATTAGTAGCCATAGGTCACTGGGATGCAAGCAGCCAGATTGGGCCTATCTAAGAATAGTAACCCCACTTGCACAAAGCTTATTATATCCAGTTTTCTACATATTAGTTCATTATCAATGCTCATAGCAACCCTATGTGGTGGGTACAATTCTTATGCCCATTTTGCATGTGAGGAAACTTAAGCCCAAAGACATTAAGAGACTGACCCAAATCACAGAGCCAGCAAGCTAGGAGAAATAACATTACTCAGAGCCTCTTGGTGCTAAGCTTCACAAACTGGATCAATTCATTTAACGCCCATAACGATTCTACGTTTATCATCTCAGTTTCACAACTAAGGAAACTGAAGCCCAGAAGGGTTAGGGTCACGCAGTTCACAAGGGGTATAGTGAGGGTCTGAGCAACTCAGGCAGTTTGACCATAGAGCCAACATCCTTAACCACTAATGAATGCCAAGCCACCAGGGGAGGTGGCAGAGAGGAAAGGCAAGAGTTTCAAAGGAGTTTAGTGACTTTGTGAAGGAGGAAGGAAGAGGCCGTGTGTATTGGGAGGAGGGCACTCACCATGCAGGCCTGAGCGAGGCTCATGGCCAGGCGGAAACGGGCAGACATGGCCAGAGGCAGCAAGGGGCTGAGGCCAGAGCCCACAGCAGGGTTGATCACACGCAGGCAACGGACCACAGCTTCTACAACCAACTCAGTGGTGAAGGCTCGCAGGGTCTGCACATCTGGAGGAACTGCCCTGAAAAAGAAGGGGGCAGGCTCCGTGTGGGAAGCAGCCAGGAAACGGGGATCAAGCTGGGCCTTCTGGAAGCCTTAGTATCAGGGTGGGAGTTTCAGACAAGTCCTAGGTGTTGGTGACTGTGACTTCCATTTGGAAAACTAAGAACTGGGGAAGTCCTTAGGTCCTAATGGTGGATGGAAGGGACTTGAATTTTAAAAATCTCAAATTTCCCTGTGCTTTAAAATCTTAAATTTCTGGGATCTGGGAAGGGCAAGGGACCCAGGTGGCATGCTCTGGGTTTCTAGAGGTATCATGTTTCCTGCATGTTAGGGGCCCCTAGATATTGAGTTCCTAGAGTTTTGAGACTAGATATTGGGAGGCTCGGGTTTTCAGGACTTCCAAATGTCAGAGTCCTAGATGTCAAGATCCCTGGATAACAAGACCTTCTAGTTTCAAGCAATCCAGACATCAGGCTCCCTAGATGTTGGCACCCTGGGGTTTTAGGGCCCTCAAACACAGAAGTCCTCGTGTGTCAGGGTCATTAAGTGTTGAGGTCACCAGATTTTAGGGTCTGGGTATTTTAAAAGCCCAGGTGTTGGGAAACAGGATTTGAGGTTCCCAAGTATCGAGTCCCAGTGTTTTTGTGTTCCAGGGTCTTGAGTGTTTAAATTCCCTGGTTCTGAAAATACAGGTGGCTTAGATTTTCCAAATATCAGCGTCCCAGGGTATTGATGTCAAGATCCACAGATTTCTGGATACTGGCTCTTGAGGTTCCAAGGTTTTAAGGTCTTGAGATGTCTGGGTCCTGTAGTTTAGGGTTTACAAAGTGTTGGGGTCAAAGGGTTTGGGAGGCCCCTGGTGTCAGAGTGCGTGCGTGCGTGCGTGCGTGCGTGTGTGTGTATGCGTGTGTCTGTGAAAAGGACGGGGGGTGTCTTAGGGTCCTGGAAGTTGGAACCCTGGATGTCAAGGACCAGGGTTTCAAGATTCCCCGGGTGACTGGGTCTAGAGTTTTGTAGTCCCGGATGTGGGTATTTAGGGCTGGGCGGGGGCTGTGTCCTTACGTGCCGGCCTGGCGAAGGGAATGGATGAGGATTCGGTCCGCCTCCTCCATGATGGAGCCGTGTTCGAGTCCGGGGCCGGGTCCAGGGCCGAGTCCGAGCAAGAGAGGTGCGGCTGTAGAAACCCCGCTCCCCACTCGCGGTCCAAGGAGTGTCACAGGCTGCGCGGGGACAGACGGGAAGTGTAGTTCCCAGAGCGAGTGTGCGGCACGCCAGACGTCTGGCGTCCTGTTGCAAAGGTACGTATGCAGGCTTGGGTGTGCAATGGCTGCTGGGAGTTGTAGTTCTTCCGCTTGCAGTCCGGTGGGTTCTTTCAAGGGGGCAAAGAAATATACCTTGAGCGAGCACGCGAGCATGTGTGTGCCTGTGTGTGCGCGTGCGCGAGCGCATTGGTTAAAAAAGGGACCAGACTGAGAGCGGCTTCCTGGACTCATACTTTAAAGGCGGCATTCAGCTTACCATTGTAAAAGCGTACAAGGGCAGAGCCTTTAGCATTAAGCGGCTATGGTTGAGTCTTAGCTTTTTAGCCCAAGTCTTTAGCTCAAGTAGTTAAAGGTGCAACGGTAGGCAGGTTACATAACTTCCCTGTGTCTTAGTTTCCTCATCTAAAATAGAACTATTACCATACCTGCTTCCTAGGATTAAAACAATTAATTCATGTAAAGCATTGTTGCTGTGTACTTGACACATAATACAGTAGCAAAGCATTAGGTACATTGTAGTCACTAGTATTCTTGCCTTCTGTAAATGCTTTTTTTAATGTGTACACTCCAAAGAATAATTACACAGTAAACATTCGTAGAATCCCCATTCATTTAAAAAACCACCCTGTTTCCACTGCACAGAAGTGCCACATTTGTCATAAATCATGCATTCCTATATGTGAGGCTCAGTTTCTGAACTCTGTTCTGTTCTTAATTACTATAGCTTTATAACACGCCTGGATAATCTTATCTGGAATGCCCTCCTATCTTGTTATTTTTCAAAAGATTTTGCTTTTCTAGGTCCTTTGTATATCGATATACATTTTAGAATTGGTTTGTCAAATTCCATGGAAAAACCTTTTGGGATTTCGTTCAGGACTACACTGAATCTCTAGATCACTTTGGGAAGAATTGACATCTTCACAACATTGACTATTTCTATTAGTAAATTTAATATCTCTCTTCATTTGGTTAGGTCCCCTTTAATCACCTGATAATATTTGATACTTTTTCCCATGAAGAAATTGCACATACATATATTATGTTAGGTCTATCTCTATGTACTTCAAAGTTCAGATACTGTTGGTAAATGATATCCTTTTTCTTATTTTAATTTCTGACTGGTGCTGGTATGTATTTTATAAAAATATTTTTTTAAAAATCAATGCTATTTCTATTGCCAATCTCTGGCCCATAAATGTCCTATCTTTGCCCCTACTCACCCTCCCATCCAACCCTGCTATGGCCCCGCCCTGTGACCTTAATCTCTCTGAAGCTGGGGGAAGAGAGGGAGGCTGTGTGCAGATGGCTCTTCAACCTCGAAAGGAGGATGTCAGCATCTGAAGGCGGGAAAGGTGAGAGCAGCCTTCCACCCCTACAGGCCCTTGGAGCAAGCCTGGGCTCTGCTCTACCCTCTGCCCTATCTGACCCACCTACTCCCCAGCAGGACCCCACCCCTGGAGAGCCACCAGGGGACCAGAACCACATCATCCTGTTTCCATCCCATCCAGCATCAAACATAGCCTTACCGCCACCTGAACCCTGAGACTCAGCCTGACCTAGACCCTGCTTCTATGGCCTCCCAGCCCCATCCACAGCCTTAGTTCCCAGCTGAATCCCAACCCTAATCCTGGCCCCAACCTCTATTTTAGTGCCCACCCTGAATCCATTACCAAAGCCATCCCCAAGCTTAATCCCAACACAAACCTTACCAACCAGAGGGCAAACCCTTGTTAGAGTCTAAGCCCCACCATAGATACAGCCCTTACTATGAGCTCTAAGTTCACCTAACCTCAGCTCCAACATCTGGATATCAATGCTGTTAGTGAGTAGGTCTCTGACTTTCCAAAAAGAGCGCAGATCCATTTTTAAGGATGAGAGAGAGAGTGAGGGAGAGAGAGAAAGAGGACACTCTTGGTGGTAGTAAGTCATGAAGGCTGGGAGTCAAAATTTGCATAGGTTTGAATTCCAATTCAGCCACTTCATCAAATCACTTAACCTCTCTTTTTGCATCAATTTTCTCACCTGCAAAATAGGAATAATACTTGGTGCCAGACATTATTCTGAATGCTAAACTCATTAATCCTTACAGCAACTCTATAATGTGGGTACTCTTATCATTCCATAACACAGATAGGGAAATTGAGGCTCAGAAAGGTTGCATATAATTTTTCCCAAGACTACAAACAGCTACCAAGTGGCAGAGTTTGGATTTAAATTCAGACAGTTTGTTTCCTCCAAAGCAGGGGATCTTAACCAAGCCACCCTACTGCCTCTCAGAGGTTGGAACAAGGCCATGGGAATTGGGAATGGCCTTAGCTGAAAACCCCAATGCCAAATTCAAATCCCATCCAGACTTAACTTTGACCCTAATCTTGATCCTAATTCTAATCCCAACTCATTCAAACACCCAGTCCTAACTCTAAATCATATCTCAAGCACACTCTACTCCCATCTGTATTTAAACCCAACCCAGAAGTCTACCACTCGAATTTAACCCTAAATTTGCCTCCAGCTATAAACTTAATCCTACCCCAAGCAAATTTAAACTCCCTGCCAAGTCTAACAGCAAAGCCTACTTTACTTGGAAATGTAACCTCCATTGTCCATAAACTCTCTCAGCCCCCAATCAATTCCAACACCAATTCTTACCCCTCAATTCTTAACTCAGGCACCCCCCAACTCTCCCTAATTTTACAACCTCTTCTCCTTCCTCCCCACACAGGGATGGGATGAGGAAGGAAGCAGCCATGATTGCCCCAATACCCCATCCCTTCCTGTCTTGGTTTCTCCACACAGACACCACCCCAGAGCCCAGTCCAGCCAATGGGACAGGCCCTGGGCCTGAATGGGGGCTATGCCCTGGGCCTCCAGCATCAGGAGGTGAGGAAATCAATGAGGCATCAGGCCTGGGGACCCCTAAGCGGAGGACTCAGCACAGTAAGCACAAGACGGTGGCAGTGGCCAGTGCCCAGCGGTCACCCCGAGCACTCTTCTGCCTCACTCTGGCCAACCCCCTGCGGCGGTCTTGCATCAGCATTGTGGAATGGAAGTATCCTTGGAAACCAAGGGCAGCACTCAGGGGTAAGGGTCACCAGAGTACCAAGAATCAAGGATTAGGCCAAGGCTGGAATCGAGGAGTGCTGAGGTCACTAGGGATCAAGAGTCAAGAATTGGGACGTCTGGGTGGCTCAATCATTTAAGCAAACAACTTTGGCTCAGGTCATGGTCTCACAGTTTGTGAGTTTGAGCCCCACATTGGGCTCTGTGCTGTCAGTGCAGAGCCCACTTTAGATCCTCTGCCCCCCCGCCCCCGTCCCTTCCCCATTTGCACTTCCTCTCTCTCTCTCTCAAAATCCAAGAATTGGATTAGAGGGTGAGTTGAGAAAGGTGAAGATCACTGCAGGGATGGGGAGTGTCAAGAGTCAGTGAGTCACAGCAAGAGTTGGGGATGTCTAAGTTTTCCAAGGGGTTCAAAATCAAAGCCTTGGTCAGGGCAGGAGTTGGGAATGTCAAGGCTGGTCACCTTGGGTCAAGCGTCAGCATTGGGTGGGTTGCGGAGGGCCTCAAGGGAATGTGGGGATTCTAAAACCTATCTGCCTGGGTCCTTGACTGTCCACCTAAGGCCCTTTGACATCCTCATCCTGCTGACCATCTTTGCCAACTGTGTAGCCCTGGGGGTCTACATCCCCTTCCCAGAGGATGACTCCAACACTGCCAACCACAACCTGGTGAGGCTCACCACCCCTGCCACCCCCAGCCAGATACAGCCCCAGAAGAACCACACCACAACATTTCAAGCTCCCCCACACCAGCTCCTCGCTGACCCAGATGACCCTCCCCTCTCCAGCCCCACCCTAAGTCCCTGACTAAGCTTCCCTTCCCCGGCCCCCCTCAAGCCCTACCCCCAAATAATTCCCTACTCTCCCGCCTCACCCCCGGCTCCACCCTCAGGAGCAAGTGGAGTATGTATTCTTAGTGATTTTCACTGTGGAGACTGTGCTCAAAATCGTGGCCTATGGGCTGGTGCTCCATCCCAGCGCCTACATCCGCAATGGCTGGAACCTACTCGACTTCATCATCGTCGTGGTCGGGTGCGTGTCTGCGGGGGACACCCCCACCTTAGTTCAACATCCTACCCCAGGCCCGCTGAATTCAGGGCTCAGGGAAAGGTCTGCTTCCGACTGCCTCCATCTGGCAGCCAGAATCAGGAATATTAACATATTTTAAACTTATTTGCATTTCCAGTTACAGGGACTTATGCTTTTCTGAGAAGGGAGGGCTGGAGGGAGGTCCCAAGGCCCGACCTCTGCCTCCTTATTCCATGCTACCCCATCAGGCTGTTCAGCGTGCTACTGGAGCAGGGCCCTGGTCGGCCAAGGGACACCCCGCATACCGGGGGGAAGCCGGGGGGCTTCGATGTGAAGGCGTTGAGGGCTTTTCGGGTGCTGCGGCCACTGAGGCTCGTGTCTGGGGTCCCAAGTGAGTGGCAGGCCACCGGGGGTTGGAGGTAGGGGAGGGTTGCAGGAGGGGGTTAAACTGGACCCGTCCCTCGGTCCCCATAGGCCTGCACATAGTGCTCAATTCCATCATGAAGGCGCTGGTGCCTCTACTGCACATCGCACTGCTCGTGCTCTTCGTCATCATCATTTATGCCATCATCGGACTCGAGCTGTTCCTTGGACGCATGCACAAGACATGTTACTTCCTGGGATCTGGTCAGCCATTCCACCCTTCCTGGGACAGGACACCCCCCCTCCACTGGCTCCTAGGTCCCATTCACTTCTCAGAGAAACCCATTCAAATCCACGAGACTCCATCCCCAAGCTTCGACTCCACCTCCAGATAAGCAAGCCTTACTCCTTTATTCAAGACTCTGCCCTCAATCCCAGACTACAACCACCGCTTTGCTAATAGCTCCTCCCTATCACAAGTCTTCACCCATAGGCCAAGGCCCTACCCTACACTTGACACCATCCTCCAGGATGGCCCCATATACTCGGGCCCTACATCCAGAGCACAGCCCGAACCTTGCCCCCACCCTATTTTCAAAAGACCCTTCCCAATTCATAGGACTTCGCCCCCAGGCTCAAGTCTCACTGTTATTTACAAGATTCCACCCCAAGTTTTACAGTTCCACTCCTTGATACCTGTAGCTGGGACTCACAACTTTTCAGTGGTTCAGAATCCTGACCTAGTGGAGTTAGGATTTTAACGTTGCCCTTGATTTAGAAAAATCTCCAACCTGGTATTGAACTTCCCGGGTGGGTGGGGCTCCAGGGTAGTTGTGACTGTGGGTGGGTGTGCTTCAGAATCCGGAGCTCCAGTCTTCCCACAGACGTGGAAGCGGAGGAGGACCCATCACCCTGTGCGTCTTCCGGCTCAGGGCGTGCCTGCACACTGAACCAGACAGAGTGCCGTGGGCGCTGGGCAGGGCCCAACGGAGGCATCACCAATTTCGACAACTTCTTCTTCGCCATGCTGACGGTTTTCCAGTGCGTCACTATGGAAGGCTGGACCGATGTGCTCTACTGGGTGAGTTAGGTGGATCGCGGGCACACAGCGCGAGACTGTACCTGTCTTTCCTCTGAGAGTGTCTGTGTATCCTGAGAGTTGCATGCTGTCTCTTTCCCCAGATGCAGGATGCCATGGGGTATGAGCTGCCCTGGGTATATTTCGTGAGTCTCGTCATCTTTGGGTCCTTCTTCGTCCTCAACCTTGTGCTTGGTGTGCTGAGTGGGTGAGGAGCTTAGACGTCTTCACCATTACTGCCCCTCAGCCTCTTTCCCATTTTTTTTTTTTTTGTTCCTAGCAAACTCCTAGGCATCCTTTCAGGACCCATCTGAAATACCCCATCATTCATTCTGTCAAGATTGAACATGAGCTGTGTGCAAGGCACCATTTTAGGAAGGGAATAAAAGACAAAAATCCCTGTCTTCTTGGATATTACATTCTGGTGGGGAGAGACAGATAATAGCAACATACATAGTAGATCGTGTATACACCCATGCATGAACACCCATAGTGGTTTATTTTTATTTTTATTTTTTATTTTAAGTAGACTCCATGCACAATGTGGGGCTTGAACTCACAACCCTGAGAGTCTTGTGCTCTACCATCTGAGCCAGCCAGGCACCTCACATATGTAGCATTTCATATGGAAATCTGGGCTATGGAAATAAAGGAAGGATAAAGATGGAAATGGGCAAATCTTCCAGTTATAAATAGGGACATTCAGGACAGGCCTCTTGGGAAGGTGTTATCTGAGTAGAAACGTGAGAGAGATGAGGGAATGGGCCATGTGGGTGTCTGAGGAAAGAGTTCCAAGCAAAGGGAACAGCTGGTGCAAAGCTAGAATGTGCTTGATATATTCAAAGAACAGCAAGGATGCCAGTGAGGCTGGAATGGTGAAGGCATGGGAGCCAGGGTGGTCCCCCCCTCCCAGCCTTCTATCTTCCCCCCTCAGAGAGTTCTCCAAGGAGAGGGAGAAGGCAAAAGCACGAGGGGACTTCCAGAAGCTTCGGGAGAAGCAGCAGTTGGAGGAGGACCTCCGGGGCTACCTGGACTGGATCACACAGGCAGAGGAGCTGGACATTGAAGACCCCTCCGTTGATGGCAACTTTGGTTCTATGGCTGAAGAGGGCCGGGCCGGCCACCGTAGGCAACCCCAGTCTGGCCCATTCCCTGCCCCACGCATCCCTCAGATGTGGGTTACCCTCCTGAGACCCAGCCCCAACCGGCAACGACTCTAGGCCCAGCCCCCAGTTCTGACCTAGAATATAGACCCAGACCCAGACTCAAATACCTTTCCCAGACTGTACCCAGAACAAAGATTTCAAATAACAGCCATCCCCCCACCCGCAACACACACACAAGTGTGGCCCTAACCCAGCCTCAGGCCATGCTCCGCAAATGTCCTCCCCGCCCCACAGGGCCACAACTGGCAGAGCTGACCACTAGAAGACGTGGACGTCTGCGTTGGTTCAGTCACTCCACGCGCTCCACACACTCCACCAGCAGCCACAGTGAGGGTCCATCCAGGTTGGGGAGAGGGGTGGGATGGATAGACAGAGAAGAAAGCCAAGGGTGGAGCCCTTGGGTCTTCACAGACTGACCTCTATTCCCACCCTTCCCACAGCCAGCCTCCCAGCCAGTGACACTGGTTCGATGGCAGAAACCCCAGGCGATGAGGAAGAGGAGGAGGGGGCTCTGGCCGGTTGTACACGCTGCCTGTAAGAGCCCGCAACCCTCAACCCCTGACCCAATCCAGAACCCAGTCCAGACCCTGATCCCAGTCCTTAGTTTACCCTCGAACCTTGATCCCAGCTTCCCATCTCCAACCCCAGGCACTGACTGCCCCTTAGTCCTTAATGATGCCCACCTCTCATCCTCCTTTCTAGAAACAAGATCATGAAAACTAGGATCTGGTGAGTTGGGATTCTTGGACCCCATGGCTTTGTAAGAACCACCTCCAAGTCCCCCATGACCACCGGGCTGCCTGACCTGAGTCCCCCAGGTCTGGCTTAGATGGATGATTTCAGCAGTGGGCTCGCCTTCCCCCTCAGCCGCCGTTTCCGCCGAGCCAACCGGGGCCTTCGGGCGCGCTGCCGGCGGGCGGTGAAGTCCAATGCTTGTTACTGGGCCGTGTTGCTGCTTGTCTTCCTCAACACACTGACCATTGCCTCGGAGCACCACGGGCAGCCCATATGGCTCACACAGATCCAGGGTGCGTACCCCCACTCTGACTGCCAGCTCTCTTCCCCAGCCCCCAATTCCCAGGATCTCAGAAGCCCAAATCCAGGATCTCTAGGGTTCCTCAGACCCCCAGACACACTGCCTTCCTGCCCTAATAAATACAGAAATCTTAGCCTGTCCCACCACACCGTAGCTTACACTTAGGTAGCACTTGTGTGTGTCAAGCTCCGTTCTCAGCACTTTACATGTACTAAATCAATTTCTCTTTACCAAAACCTTGTGTGAATTAAGTACTAAGGCAAAGAGTACTGAGCACCAAGGTACTGAAGAGTTCACTGATGAATCCCAGGACTCAGCTGGCTCCAGAGTCCAGAATCTAACTCCACACTATATGGATGGGTTAACCCCTCCATGTTTCTGTTTCCCCATCTACAAAATGGGAACTGTATGGGGCTCCTGGGCGGCTCAGTCAGTTAAGCATCCAACTTTGGCTCAGGCCATGTTCTCATGGTTCGTGAGTTCAAGCCCCACGTTGGGCTCAACGCTGACGGTGCGGAGCCTGTTTGGAATCTGTCTCCCTCTCTCTCTCTCTCTCTGTCCCTCCCCTGCTTGCTCTCCATCTCTCTTTCTCAAAAATAAATAAACAAAGCATTTTTTAAAATGGGGACAGTAATTGTATCCACTTCATGGGGTGGTTGGGGGGATTAAGTGAGTTGAAGTGAAAAGTGCTTAGAACATTGCTGGACCCACATAAAGTGTTAAAAGTGTTAGCTCTTACTATTACTCATTTTCATCTCAACCCCAGCCTGAGTACTGAACACACTTCTCACTGCAAGCCTCAAACCAGCCTCAGTCCCAACTAAACCCCAGACTCCAAGGCTACCTTTGAGTTGGAGTTTTCCTGAACTCGTGGAGGTTCACCAAGGCCCCCACCTCGATTTTGCCCCCTCACCCCAGTTCTGAGCCTCTCAAAACCTCACCCACTCTGACCTAAAAACTCACCCCAATCCATACCCTAGCCATACCACCAGCCCGTGTGTGTCCCAATACTAGCTACCCCAGATCACCCTGTGGCCCCTACCTCTCTACACATCACAAGGAAACTAGCCAGCCTGGTCACCCGTGTCCTTCTCCCCACAGAATATGCCAACAAAGTGTTGCTCTGTCTTTTCACGGTGGAGATGCTTCTCAAGTTGTACGGTCTTGGCCCCTCTGCTTATGTTTCTTCTTTCTTCAACCGCTTTGACTGCTTTGTAGTCTGTGGGGGCATCCTGGAGACCACCTTGGTGGAGGTGGGCGCCATGCAGCCCCTGGGCATCTCAGTGCTCCGATGTGTGCGCCTCCTCAGGATCTTTAAGGTCACTAGGTGTGTGTGGTGGGGGAGAACTGGGGCCCCAAGCACAGCCCTAACAGCCCCCTCCCCAGCTACAGTGACTATCTGCATCACCATTCATTTAGCAAATATCCATTGAGGGCATACTGTGGGCCAGACACCATTCCAGGCCCTAAGGGAAACACCAGGAATCAAAGTAGACACAAGTTCCTGCCTCATGGAAATTACAGTCCATTGGGGAGGGTATCTACTCCATTTCCACCCCCTTCCTCAACCTCAGCTCCAGCTCAAACATTATTCCCAGCACTATCTCTGACCTCAACTCCATGCTCATCCCTAACCTTTACACCATCTCTAACTCCAACCCCCAGGCACTCATTATACCAAACTCATTTACAGCCCCAACACCCAATCCCAAAGCCAGCCCCATCTCCAATCTCATCCCTAACTTGCAGCCCAAACCCCATCACAAACCATAACCCCCATGTCCCTAACTCCTAACCAGCAGCATATCTCCAGCTGCAACCTCAGACCCAGACCCAATCTCATCCCCATCCCCTCCTCTATCCCAACTCTCAATCACAACCGTATCCCCAACTCAGTCATCTAAAACTCCAAATACTCTCTTAACCCCTAACCCTAGCCCCAGCCCCAGCTATAGTCTCTAACCCCAATTCCAGCCCCAGTCCCAACCTAAACCCAATCTTAACTTCATCAACTTCCATATAACCTCCATCCTAACCTCATTTGTCATTACACCGTTAACACCAAACCTAACCCCAAACTCAAACTCCCCCTCACTTCTTATTTTAACCTCAACCAAAGCTCATTTCAACCCAGTCCACCCCTAGTGCATCCCAAGCTGGCATCCTGCCCTGGCTCCTGACTCACCACTGGACGTGTCCACCCTGCCTCCATCTCTGCTCTAGGCACTGGGCATCTCTGAGCAATTTGGTGGCATCACTGCTCAATTCAATGAAATCCATCGCATCGTTGCTGCTTCTCCTCTTCCTCTTTATCATCATCTTCTCCCTGCTTGGCATGCAGCTGTTTGGGGGCAAGTTCAACTTTGATCAGACCCACACCAAGCGAAGCACCTTTGATACCTTCCCTCAGGCCCTCCTCACTGTCTTTCAGGTGGGACCTGGAAAGCATGGGATAGGTGGGTCGGTGGGAGGGACCACAGTGTGGGGGGTCCAAAGAGCTTCACGGTGAACTACCCTCAGATCCTGACAGGTGAGGATTGGAACGTGGTCATGTATGATGGTATCATGGCCTATGGTGGCCCCTTTTTCCCAGGAATGCTGGTTTGCGTCTACTTCATCATCCTCTTCATTTGCGGCAACTGTATCCTTGGAGGCTTGGGGGGCTGGATGGTGGTAGAACATGGCATAGATAGAGGGATGTCGATGGTGCACAGGCAGGCTGCTTCTTCATCCTTTGTGGCCTGAACTCACCCCAGATATACTTTTGAACGTGTTTCTCGCCATTGCTGTGGATAACCTGGCCAGTGGAGACACGGGAACTGCCAAGGACAAGAGCAGGTGATGTCTGGCTCTGCCCCCAAGATAGTCTCTCCCTGGGATCCCTGACTGGGTCCTCACACATACATCCCATGCCATCAGAAATGCCTCGGCCACCCTGGCAATCCATATCCCCAGATCCAACCTGCCAGTCCCCATTCATTCAACGTACATTCATTGAATAACTACTTTGTGCCAGGCCATATTCTAGACACTGAGGAGACCACAGGGGTCAAGATAGACAGAGTCCTCACCTTCATGAAGCTAATATGTTCATGAAGTTAGGGAAGGCAAGCAAAACACAAACAAATGAATATATAACATAAGTTAATCAAATATATATTAATAATATGTAATGAAGAAAAGAAAATGAAATAAAAAATAGAAAGCAATGAATATTACTATTTTGGTTAGGGTAGTCAAGGAAGGCCTCTATGTGGAGGTGACCACTGAACAGAGATCGAAGTAAAGTGAGGGAGTGAGCCATGAAAATATCTGGGGAAAGAGTGCTCAAGGCAAGAGGACAGCAAGTGCAAAGGTCCTGAGGTGCACATTGAGCACATTCACAAAAAAACACCAATGAAACCAGTGAGTCTGGAGTGGAGTGAGCAAGGAGGAGAGTGGTATGAGGTGAGCTCAAATGGGAGGATAGGGAGGCCATACTAGGGGCATTCTGGGCCATGGTGAGGACTTCAGTTTTTGCTCTGAGTGAGTGGGAGCCATGGGAAAGGTGTGAGCAGAGAAAGAATGTGCCAGACTTAAAATTTAACAGGACCCCTTTGGCTGCTGTGAAAAAAACAGACTGTGAGGATGAGGGCAGAAGCAGGGAGGTTCCATGGAACCTCAGAAAGGTCTGTTCTGACTGCATTGACTCCCTCTAAGCTTCGCCTATCTACTGCAATCCTTAGCAATCACTCCCCCTTTCCTCACACAGGGAGAAGAGTGCTGAGGGGAATCCCCCACAGGAAAATGGAGTATTAGTGAGTTAGAAGCCTGGGCATTGTCTATACCTCCCATTACCATCAATACCTGTGTATGTGTGTGTATCTTTAACCCCAATCCTCTGCCTGTGCATTCCTCCATTATTGTGTTCCTTCCATGCCTCCCCTGGGTCCACCCTATAGTGTCTCCTCCACCTTCAGTAACCCCCATATTTCTGTCCCCAGGCGCCCAGTGGGGAGAATGAGGAAGAGGAGGGCAGAAAGAATGAAGGAGCAGGCAAGTGGGCAGGGCCAGGTGGAGGAGGTGTGGGACCTTAGAGACAGCACCCAGGCAGAGCTCTTGACCCCTGAGATCCTCTTCTCTGAGCAGAAGCCTTTTCTGAAATCATCTTGAAAACAATGGGCTTGGGGTTTGGCCAGCATCATTTGGGACCTTGAGATTAAAGAAGAGAAACAGACATTTTGTTTTACTGCAGAACTTCTCAGAGCCTTTTTTTTTAAATGTTTTATTTATTTCTAGGAGAGAGAGAGACAGACAGACAGACAGCGTGAGCAGGGGAGGGTCAGAGAGAGAGGGAGTCACAGACTGAAACAGGCTCCAGGCTCTGAGCTGGCAGTCAGCACAGAGCCCGATGCGGGGCCCAAACCCACGAACTGCGAGATCATGACTTAAGCGAAAGTCGGACGCTTAACCGACTAAGCCACCCAGGTGCCCCAAAACTTCTCAGAGCCTTTATTGTAAAATAGTGTGTATTTGATTGTGAGGATGGTGATGTTCATTCAACACACATTTCCTGAGCTTCTACTGTGCCCCAGGCACTGTTCTAAGTGGTGGAGACACTACAGCGAGTTTGTTGTGTGACAAGCACTGTTGTAGGTGTTTTACATACATTTTTCTCAATGAATTGTCTGTCTTTTGATCTTCTGGTGCCAGGCTTGGAGGGAGAAGAGGAGGAGGAAGAGGAAGAGGAGGAAGAGGAGGAAGAGGAAGAAGAAGGTGCAGGGCGTGTGGAACTCCTACAAGAAGTTGTACCCAAGGAGAAGGTGGTACCCATCCCTGAGGGCAGTGCCTTCTTCTGTCTCAGCCAAACGAACCCGTGAGTGCTGGGAGTGGGTAGGGGGCCAAAGCAGGAGGGAATAGGGCAGGTGGGAGGCCAAGGAGCAGCCCAGGCCTGATGCAACAGAGCCTGAACTGTATCCCTTGGGCTCTCCCAAACAACTCTGTGGTCCTGGTCCTGGGCTCTGACCACAGCCCATTCCCCACTCCCCAGGTTGAGGAAGGCCTGCCACACCCTCATCCACCATCATATCTTCACCAATCTTATCCTGGTGTTCATCATCCTCAGCAGTGTATCCCTGGCCGCTGAGGACCCCATCCGAGCCCACTCCTTCCGCAACCACGTGAGCCTTTGGCCGGAAGGCTGGGGAGGGGACATTCCCAAGGGGGTCCTACTGGGCACAAGCTGGGGCCAGGGTGGAGAGAAGGAGAAGATCCCCAGTTGGGCAGAAAGAGAGGAGTAATAATGGCAGCTGCTGCAGATGCGAGCCCTTACTGTGCATGCCACACACTTGGGGAAGCACCAGGAAGGAGATCAGTATTTGGCCAAGGAGAAAGCTTGGGCTCAGAGAGGTTGAGCAGGCCAACGGTACCAATATAGCTGAGCAGAGGCAGAGGAGCCCAAATCTGAACCCCAGTCTTTCTGATGGCCAAGCCTTGTGCGTTATAGAGAAGTCCTTGATGATGATGAGAAAGGGAGGGAGAAAGGGAGGGAGGGAAAGAGAGGGAAAGGAAGGGACAGAAAAGCTTACAAAGAGGTACACACACACACACACACACACACACACACACCCCTAGGATTCCCCCCAGTTATGACTCAGTGGCTTCACCTCTCTTTCGCCCGCCAGATTCTGGGGTACTTTGATTATGCTTTCACCTCCATTTTCACTGTGGAGATTCTGCTAAAGGTAATTAACAAGCCCCAGTCGTATCCCCAGTTGCCCTAACCCACTTGGCACTAACCCCTGCAGCCCACCTCTCCTGTTTCCATGTCCTCCTCCCCTCTCTATCCCCACATCTGGAGTCCAGCCTGATGTCCCCCTCTCCCTCCCCCAGATGACAGTCTTTGGGGCCTTCCTGCACCGGGGCTCTTTCTGCCGTAGCTGGTTCAACCTGTTGGATCTGCTGGTGGTCAGTGTGTCCCTCATCTCCTTTGGCATCCAGTGAGTGACCTGCCCCACCCCCTGCCCACTCCAGTCCTCCTAGAGCAGAGGCTAAGTCTGGGCCAGGGCCTGAGGACTGATCCCTCCCCAGCTCCAGTGCCATCTCAGTGGTGAAGATTCTGAGAGTCCTCCGAGTACTGAGGCCTCTCCGAGCCATCAACAGGGCCAAGGGACTCAAGGTAACCCAGCCCCACCTAAATCCGTAGGACCCATGCCCTGCCCCACTGCTAGGGCCAGTGTCTGTAATCAGACTGACCATTTGCACTGATGCATGACCACACAACCTGGACCTGATATGTAACCACACATCCCTGACCACTGATCATATGGCCTCACCCATGTTCCTTACAAGTGACTATAAACTCCTTACCAATGGCCACATTTCTCTGATACAAGTTCCTGAAATGTGGCCATATAGCCCTTCCTGGTAAACATTTATTGCTGGTTGGTGCCCACATCCTTGGCCCATATCGCTGCCTCTTGACCACATGTCCCTGACCACACATACCTGATCCATGACCAGATGTCCCCGGCCCAAGTCCCTGACCCCCATCTACACCCAAAATCCCTACCCCCTGGCTGCTGTAGCCTGCAGTGTTTGTTAGCCATATTTGTGGGTGCCTGCAGCACGTGGTGCAGTGTGTGTTCGTGGCTATCCGGACCATCGGAAATATCATGATTGTGACCACACTCCTGCAATTCATGTTTGCCTGCATTGGCGTGCAGCTCTTCAAGGTGGGAGGAAACACTGGAAGGAGGCCCAGGTCAAGGTGGGGAGTAAAGGGTGAACCTGCCTGACAAATATTTTCTATACAGGGGAAATTCTACAGTTGCACTGATGAGGCCAAACACACCCCCCAAGAATGCAAGTGAGTGCTCAAAACCTTGCCCTTCATGGAGCTCAGGGCCCCTCCTAAAGCCAAAGAAGTCCTTAAATCTCACCAAGGCCCCTGGAACACTTAGAGCTTCCTCCTCAGAATTCCAGAGACTCCCTCAAATTTTATTAAGGCCCTCCAAACCCCATGAATTCCCAAAGGCCCCAAAAATACACCCTCAGCATTTTCCCAAGAGCTGAAGAGGCCCTCAGATCTCACCAAACCCTAGAAGACCCCCCAATACCTCCCTAAAACCCCTCTCCATATTCTGCAGAGTTACCTAAATTCTACTCCAGACCCCCCAGAAATATCCAAACACTCCCCTCACCCACCACCACTGCCACCAAGTCCCAGGCTTCCATCTTGAGATTCCTGTAGAGGATAGTGGATAAAAGCATGGGCTTTGAAGTCAGGCATCCCTGGTTCCAATTCATCTCATAGACATGGGTACATTTCTCAGCCTTGCTGAGTCCTATTTTACTCAGCTGAAAAATGAGGATAAAAAGAGAGCAGATCTCACAAGGTTGTGGTGAGGAGTTAAATGAGTTACGATATGGAGACTGTACTACAATGTAAAGTTACTACATGTAAAGCCAAGTGCTGATTAGTGTTGATTATTAGTATTACTTTTTCCTGGGCAGTGGTGATGATGATAATGGTGATGATAGCTAATATATAGGGTACCAACTAATGCCAGACACTATTCTCATTGAGTGACTTCATTAATCCTTGTAACAAGCCAGGAAATATATTGTTATTATCTTTAATTCATAGATAAGGAAAATTGAAGCACAAGAGGTTAAGTGCCCAAGGTCACCCAGCCAGTAAATGCGGGGGGGGTTAGTATTTGAACCCAGGCTATCCAGCTCTACCACTCTGCCCTGTTACTTCCATGCTCGACACCTCAGTCCCTGTTCCCCAAATCCCCACCCCTCAACACCCACCCAGCCTGTCTACAACATCCACAGGGGCTCCTTCCTGGTCTACCCTGATGGAGATGTATCACGGCCCCTCGTCCGGGAACGGCTCTGGGTCAACAGTGATTTCAACTTTGACAATGTCCTTTCAGCCATGATGGCCTTGTTCACTGTCTCCACCTTCGAAGGCTGGCCTGCGTGAGGAGCAGGGCCCCAAGGATGGGCAGGGGACAGGGCAGGAGTCTTTATGCTAGGATCTTCTGGGGATGGGTGGGAAGGTACCTTGGGATGTGCTAAAGGTCTCTTGAGACTGGATAGGGTTTGGGGGGGACTGGTGGACATATCAGAGAACTCGCTGGGGGTCCTCCAGAAGTTGGCTGGGGGTGCTTTGGGGACCGTGTAGGGGGTGTCTCCAGGAATTGGGTATAGGTCTCTGAGGAGCTAAGTGAAAGTCTAGAGAGGACTGGATATAGGATTTAGGGGGACTAGGTAAAGGTCTGGAGAGGACACTGGGGGAGGTCTCAGAGGAGATGGAGCTGGAGATTCAGGGGGTTCCAGAGAGATGTACAAGTCTTTGGGGGTACTAGTTGAAGATCTCTGGTAGAGATGGAGCAAGGAATTCAAGTTGATGGGATAAGATTTAGAGATCTTTGGGGGTGTGTGTGGGAATTCTGGGGACTGCATGGAGATTTCCTGGTGGTTGGAGAAGGAGATTTAGGGATCTATGGGAACTTAAGGAATTTGCAGGTCTTGGAGGACCAGGGTAGGGATTCTCTAGAGGGTCGTATGGGGATCTCTAGGTCTCTGGAAGGTGAGACAGGGGATTGGGGGTCTTTGAGGTCAGGTGGGGGTCTCTCGGGGTATGTGTGGAGGCCTCAGGTGGTTAGGTCAGGGGATTTGGGGGTCTTTGGGATGCCAAAAAGGAGATTTTGGAGTGTTTGTTATGAGATGTCTGGGGGCATGTCTGGGAGGGGGCCAGGATATCTCCTCACCTACCACCATTGGCTCCCCAGTCTACTATACAAGGCCATCGATGCAAATGCAGAAGACAAGGGCCCTATCTATAATTACCATGTGGAGATCTCAGTGTTCTTCATTGTCTACATCATCATCATTGCATTCTTCATGATGAACATCTTTGTGGGCTTTGTCATCATTACTTTCCGTGCCCAGGGCGAGCAAGAGTACCAAAACTGTGAGCTGGACAAGAATCAGGTGACCTCTGACCCCTGACCTTTGGCCACCAACCCCTCCCCACCTTCTTGCCTTGAGATACCACAGCTTACTCATGCCCTGCACCCATATGCAGCGCCAGTGTGTGGAGTACGCCCTCAAGGCCCAGCCACTTCGCCGCTACATCCCCAAGAACCCACATCAGTACCGCGTGTGGGCAGCTGTGAACTCTGCTGCCTTCGAGTACCTCATGTTCCTGCTCATCCTGCTCAACACGGTTGCTCTAGCCATGCAGGTCTGATCTCCCCACCCTGACCTCTGTCGGACACCTGACCTTATTCTATCCCCATAATCCCCTGGGAACCATTAGGAATGCTTTAGTCTGCAAGTAACAAAGCCCCCAACTGACAGAGATTAAGCTATAAAAATATTTGCCACATTTCCTCACATCTAAAGCCAATAATTGTCAGTTGCATCCTGACTTAAGAGATGTAAGAGTATGGAGAAAATGGCAGATGGCAATTGTAAGTTGCCATTGATTGTGAAATGCACCCCAGTGTCAGAGATTCTAAATGCGAAAATATGTGCATAATGGAGTCAACAAAATATGGTAGCTACCTCACATAACAAGAAGTGTAGAGCTGGGCTGTTTGATTATGGTTCATCAGGTATCCAGGCTCTTTCTCCTCCACCATTCTTAGCAAGTTGGCTTTCATTCTCATGATTGTTGCTTCATGATCACAAGATGTCTGCCACAGCTCCAGTCATCAAAACCACATTCAAGGCAGGAAAAAGGAGGGAAAGTTGCACCAGAGGCTCTCCTCATTTGGGCCTTTTATTAGAAAGCAAAGATAGTTTTCACGGAAACTACCTAGTCAGCAGCAGACTTCTGTTTCTGTCTCATTAGTCAGAAATAGATGCAAGGAAAGCTACGAGATCAAGAGCTGGGCTTTCCAATATCCTTATTGAGAAACAGACAGTGTGAGGGGTTTGGCCAGTCCATCATGCTATCTCATCTCCAGACTCACTTCAGTCCAAGCCAGAAAATATTTGGTTGTGGGTGGGGACGTCTCTGCCTCAGGCTCTGTCCTCACACCTGACTTTCTCCTCCAGCACTATGAACAGACTGCTCCCTTTAACTACGCCATGGACATCCTCAACATGGTCTTCACTGGCCTTTTCACTGTTGAGATGGTGCTCAAAATCATCGCCTTCAAACCCAAGGTGCCCTCCACCAGCCTTAGACTCTCCTGCAGTGGGTGAATTCCTTGGTGTGGAGCTTATTGCAGAGCTCTCGGGGTGGGGGTGGGGGAGAGCAGGAACCAAGGACTCTTAAGACCACGGTATGAGAGGGGTCCAGATGCAGGCCTATCATCCAGTCCAAGCTGGGCCCTGCCTCCCCAATGTCCCTTATGACTATTGGCCCCCTATGCTAGCTCTGAGAAGACAGGGCTCTACATTTTTCCTGCCCACAGCATTACTTTGCCGATGCTTGGAACACGTTTGATGCCCTTATTGTGGTGGGCAGTGTAGTGGACATTGCCGTCACTGAAGTCAATGTAAGGACTGGCCTCTCCACTAACCCTCCTTTCCCCTACCAATGTTCCCCCACCTCAACCCCAGGGCTTTCTTTCACATGAGTAGGTGCCTCTCACTCACCTCCACCCTACTAATCCTGAAGACTCAGTGCTCTTCATTCTAGCTCTATATCTCCTGAGTCCCTATCAGGATTAGCTAAAATCCCTCTCCACCAGCTCCCTTATTCCATTTGCAACCTATCCTCTGGCTCTGCCATCTCCTAAAATGATTCTCCTGTTATTTCTATTATTTCCTCCATTGCCTCTACATCCCCCTCCATCGGCTCCATCATCTCCACCAAATCCTGCTTTGGCTCCATCGTCTCTTCTGACTACTTCATTGGCTCCATTTCCACCACTGACTCCATTGTCTGCGACAATTGGTCTTTGACGGCTCTGTCATCACCACTGACTGTACCATTGGCTCCATAATCTCCTCCATGGTTCTATCACCTCAATTGACAATGCTGCTGGTTCCATGTCTCCATCGCTGGCTTCTCCATTGGATCCTCCATTGGTTCTCTCGTCTCCATCATCTCATGAAACCACTGGCTCCATCATTTCCTCAATTGGCTCCATTGTCTCTCACCCATCATTTCCTATACCTTCCTCCTTTCCCTTCCACCCTCATTGCCAACTTTTCCCACAACCGTCTTGATCCACTGACACAAAACCTTCTCCATCATTCCTTCAATAATGACTCTACCATCCATTATCCCCAATATCTGCTACATCATTTCTCCCTTGGTTCATTTGTGCCTGTGATCTCATCTTATCTTCTGTCACCTCTGTCTTGGCCATATCTCCCTTCAGAATGGTGGCCACCTTGGCGAGGTAACCCCACCTCACAACAGGGACTCTATGCTTCTTTCCACACCCACCTTCCCTTCCTTTCTTCCTCAGAGTTCTTAGAAATGCTCCCTGACAACCCTGGGGCCTGAGTTCTGATGGATTTGGGGGCTGGGAGGGTCAAAGCATGAGACAGGGAGGTGACTGAGGCAAATGTAAACTGATCATACCCACCACACCCTCAACCTCAGAGCTCTGAGGACAGTTCCCGCATTTCTATCACCTTCTTTCGCCTCTTCCGAGTCATGCGGCTAGTCAAGCTTCTCAGTAAAGGTGAAGGAATCCGCACACTGCTCTGGACATTCATCAAGTCCTTCCAGGTAACCTCCCATCCCTTTGACCACCCCTCACCCCATCTCACACTTCTCAGCCTGTCCTTTTACCACCCCCAGAACTACATCTCCCAGTGTGCCATACCCATCTGTAACTTAACCATTTCCAGTTTTCTCTCTTTTCTAGGCTCCCAATTCCCAACATACCTTGGCCTCACTAACCTTATTCTATTGTATTTAATACCTTATTCACATTTGGGAGACACTGGTAGTCATAGGCACTTTGGGGATGGGCCACCTCTCTCAGCAGACCCAGGCTTGAGGGAGCAGTGTATTCTGGGGCTTATAGTTCTCTGCCTGGACCTGAATATCTATTCTCCTCTTCACCCCTATAGGCCTTGCCCTATGTGGCTCTTCTCATCGCAATGATATTCTTTATTTATGCAGTCATTGGGATGCAGGCAAGTGGGGACCCTAGGGAGCATCCCTCAGGCACTCTTCTGCAGAGGGGTGTTGGGTAAGAATTCACCCACAATGAGGGTGGTGGGTTGAAAGACAAGCTGATTGACACTGAGTCATTCCACACATCTGTGAAATTGGATGTGCAGTGCCTGCACGTCAGGGTTGTGAAGATCCTTTGAGTATTAGAGGTTGTGAAATGAGTGACAACCTGTGGGGGCATGGGTTCACCCCTCTGACACATGCCTTGTGTGCCCACAGATGTTTGGCAAGGTGGCTCTTCAAGATGGCACACAGATCAACCGAAACAATAATTTTCAGACCTTTCCACAGGCCGTGCTACTTTTGTTCAGGTGACATCTACCCCCTTCCACTGCGACCTTGGTCCACAGCATGCCCTTGGGTGCTCACATACCCTGTCTGGGCCCCAGACTGCCTGAGGTGTAAAAATAACAGGGCAGTGTGGAGCTCCATTTTTCCTGAGACCTTTTCTGGATGTGATTTGAAGAATCTTGTATAACAATCTAGCCTCATCCACCCTTTTTCTGGCTGTAAGATGTATCCCCTTCTTAGGCCTCAGTGCCCCATCAGTAAAACACAAACAGGACTGTCATAATCCTGGCCACACCAGCTTCTAAAATATTGAAATGCTGGTACCCTTGGGTGTCTCAGTAGCTTAAGTGTCTGACTTCAGCTCAGGTCACGATCTCATGGTTCATGGGTTCAAGCCCCACATTGGGCTCTGTACTGACAATGCAGAGCCTGCTTGGGATTCTCTCTCGATCTCTCTCTCTCTCTCTCTCTCTCTGTAACTCCCCCGCTTCATTCACTCTCTCTCACTCTCTCTTGCTCTTTCACTCTTTCTCTCAAAAATAAAGGAATTTTATAAAAGCTTAAAAATAAATAAAATAAAATATTGAAATACTATCTGTGCCAGATACAACCTCTGGCAAGAAGTAGGTCATCTCCTCACCCCTCAGCCCCCACAATGCCACTTGCCATGACTTCATAGCCTCCCCTACAGGATGGTCCCCTTGTATGACCCCCAGGTGTGCCACCGGTGAGGCATGGCAGGAGATAATGCTTGCCAGCCTTCCCGGGAGTCGATGTGACCCTGAGTCCGACGTCAGCCCTGGCGAGGAGTTTACCTGTGGTAGCAATTTTGCCATCGCCTATTTTATCAGCTTCTTCATGCTCTGTGCCTTCCTGGTGAGGACCATTTCCCCACAACCACCAACATTGCCACGAGGGCTGTCCCTGAGGGATCTGGGGAGGAGGTGGGGAGCCCAGATCTTCAGACTGGGTGAAAGGGCTGGTCTGACAAGATCAACCCAGGGACTCATGGCCCTGTAACCATAAGTTTACCTCAGCATCCCACCAACCCCCCACACCCTGCCCGGCCCTTCACCTAACCCCCACTGTTCACTGGCCCACAGATCATAAATCTCTTTGTGGCTGTCATCATGGACAACTTTGATTATCTAACCAGAGATTGGTCCATCCTGGGCCCCCATCACCTCGATGAATTCAAGAGGATCTGGTCTGAATATGACCCTGGAGCCAAGTATGACATGTAACCACATAACTGGGATTACAGGGGACAGTGCACTGCCCCACCCAGTCCCCCAACCCCAGAACCTCTGACTTGTGTCTCCCACTACCTAGTCAATAGATGTCCCAAGGTTCCACTTCCTCTGTCCTCTGTCTTCCCCAACCACCGTTGGGTTCTTCCCTGGCAGGCTCTGGGGTGTTGGTGGGGAAGGTAGTTATAAGCTGGTGGAGTCTTCAGAAAGGGCTGGAGGGGGTATCTCCAATCCAGCGGTGCGTCCTACCCACCCCCACCTGCCCCAGGGGCCGCATCAAGCACTTGGATGTGGTTGCCCTGCTGAGACGCATCCAGCCCCCTTTGGGATTTGGGAAGCTGTGCCCACACCGTGTGGCCTGCAAGGTCTGTGTATCCTCCCATTCCCCACCTCTGAGAGGGCTATCTATCACATGGCAAGCGTGGGCAGGGACCCTGCCTTGGGTGGGGAGGGTGTGTTTGGCTTTATCCTCAAAGGTTTCTGCCCCTGGGCATCCAGTGCCTTCATCCCTGGAATTTGCTTAAAGTGAGTTCCGTATCCCTGTTGTGTGTAGAGACTTGTGGCAATGAACATGCCCCTCAACTCAGATGGGACAGTGACATTCAATGCCACACTCTTTGCCCTGGTTCGGACATCCTTGAAGATCAAGACAGAAGGTACATGGGAAGGATGGGGAAAGGACAGGAGCAGGTGGGTCCCTGGGGAGAGTGCAGGGATCACTCATTGAATGATGGGCCTGGCTCATGGCTCTGAACCTCAAAATGAGTGACTTTGGCTTCTCCAGGCCTGTGTTCCCACCAGTTCAATGGGGGTGGTGTGTGACTGCGGTAGAAACTGGTGAAGCCCCTTCCAACAGGAAGGGAGTGTCTGTGAAGGACTCTTCCTATTGGCTCAGGCCCCATATCCTCTCCTGATGCAGGGAACCTGGAACAAGCCAATCAGGAGCTGCGGATTGTCATCAAAAAGATCTGGAAGCGGATGAAGCAGAAGCTGCTAGATGAGGTCATCCCTCCTGCTGACGGTGAGCTAGCTCCACCCCAATTCCTTGATCCCGCCCAAATGTCAAATGATTGCTCACCATCACAAAACTAGCACTGGTCGGAGGGGAGGCGAAGGGGAGCCTATGCCCTGGGTAAGGGGAGAACAGGGGACCCCTGTGTAACCTTGCCTTTTCTCCCTTGCCCCCAGAGGAAGAGGTCACCGTGGGCAAATTCTATGCCACATTTCTGATCCAGGACTATTTCCGCAAATTCAGGCGGAGGAAAGAAAAGGGGCTACTAGGGAGCGAGGCCCCCTCAAGCACTTCCTCTGCTCTTCAGGTCTTCAGAGAGGGGCCTGGGTGGGTGGGGATATATGGGATCAAGAGGCTGACTGCCCTCTTGATCTCGTGGAACCCATATCACAGATGAGGAAACTGAGGCCCCAGGACTCACAGAGGGTCAGTGGTGGCTGAGGAAACCCTTCTCCCACCCGACACTCCAGCACAGGAAACAGGCTCATGAAGGGGAAGTTTAGATCCTGAGCTGCCTTCCTTCCCTATTTTCCCACCCCCACAGGCTGGTCTAAGGAGCCTACAGGACTTGGGTCCTGAGATCCGGCAAGCCCTCACCTGTGACACAGATGAAGAGGGGGATGAAGAGGGGCAGGAGGGAGAGGAAGAGGAAGATGAGAAGGATCCAGAAACATACAAAGTGAGGACAAGTTTTCACTCCCCTGGGAATTTGATTGTAGAAATAATTCTTCAACTCCTTAAGTAACTTTGACACTGCCTCTGCGGGGGAGGCCCCCAGAGAAGCACCCCCGCCCCAGGCAACAAGGCAAACGTTTATTTGATACCTACCATCCACTGTTGGAGGGTGAGACCTAGATTAAGCCTCTAGTAAGGTCATTGGAGATAAAATCCAAGTGACTTGTTGCACTAGCCAAGTGACTTAGATATGATAACCTGAATGGCAACATTCAGTCCTGTGACTTCCACAGGCCCCGATGGGCTCCCAGCCCCCATCTCGTCGGAGTTCCGTGATTTCTGTATCTCTGCCTGTCGGGGACAGACTTCCAGACTCACTCTCCCTTGGGCCCAGTGATGACGATGGGGGGGCTCCCAATTCCAGACAGTCCAGTGTGCTCCAGGCTGGATCCCATGGCCACAGGTATGGTCAGGGGTCTAGTGGGATATTGTAAGGGAAGGCAGGGACTAGCCACCACATGGAGGTAATTCAGGGGCAAGAGGGTTTTTGAATGGAAATTTGGGAAGGATGGAAGGGACTCAAGGGCTCAGATGGGAATAGAGGGTAGGAAGAGATTCATATGAGAAAGGCAATGCAAAGGCTTAATACAAAGAGCGCATAGGGGCACCTGGGTGGTTTAGCATCTGACTCTTGATTTCAGCTCAGGTCTTGATCTCAGAGTCATGAGTTCAAGCTCCGCGTTGGGCTCCACACTGGGCATCAAGCCTACTTAAAAACAAATGTGAAACTATCCATGGTCCTCAATTTTGTCACCTGTAAAAGGGGGATAATAATAGCACTTAACCTCACTGGGATAATGAAAGAATGAAATGAAGTCACACCTAGATGTCACTTTGACAGCCTCCTCCTCACATCTCCCAACACACCCCCCAGTTCTTGTGTTGAAGGTGTCTCTTCAACAGGCCAACTTTGATTTTTTTTTGAAACGTTGGGTCCTTCCCATGAGAAACATATATTAAAAGAAAGCCCATGTTCATTTTAAAATGATGACAGGTTAATTTTCTGTTGTGTGAGTTTTCCCAATTGAAAAAAAAAAATGTAAAAGCCCAGTGTTTCTGTAGGAATGGGGCACAGAACAAGAATTAACCAGCAGCACAGGGCCACATACTGGGGCGTGGGGGTGGGGGATCTGGTCTAACTTGCTTCACTTTCTCCAGGAGAAGCTCTAGGGGGTTCATTTTCACTATTCCAGAAGAAGGAAGTTCTCAGCCCAAGGGAACCAAAGAGGAAGAGAATCAGGACGAGGAAGAGGAAGTCCCCACCAAGGACTCTGGCCATGACACGTAGGATGAGCCCATGTGCCATGGGCAGGAGGGCAGGACTAATGGAACCCCATCGCCATGCCCAAGCCTGAGCTTACCCGTAGCCCTCTCTCCCACACAGGCTTTCCTACCTAGATGATCAGGCAGGGACTCCCCCGCGCCCCATCCTTTTGCCACCTCACAGACCCCAGAGATATGTGGATGGGCACAATGCACCACGCCGCCGTCTGCTGCCCCCCACACCTGCAGGTGAGAGTGGGCATGGGTCCTGAGGGCCCCACAAAGGCCAGAAGGGCAGAGGGCTGGGGTGGCATTGACATTCTTCTTCCCCCTCTCTCCCCCTACTCCCAGGTCGGAAGCCTTCCTTCACTATCCAGTGTCTGCGGCGCCAGGGCAGTTGTGAAGATTTGCCCATCCCAGGCACCTATCATCGTGGGCGCAACTCAGGCCCCAGCAGGGCACAGGTGAGGTGGGGGGATGAGGTGCTGGGATCTGGAAGGGTGGAGTCAGCCTAGGGTCAATTTATCAAACACACTACATCTTCTGAAGAATGGGGAATATATGAATTCACAAAATCCTCACTGTACCTGTGACATAGGTTAGTCCCAGTTTACAGATAAGGAAACTGAGGCTCGGAGAACCTTACCCCAGATCACACAGCTAGTAAGTGGCAAAGCTCATATTTAAATGAGTCTTCTATGCTCTTTTTTTAAAAAATATTTTTTTAATGTTTTATTCATTTCTGAGAGAGACAGACAGACAGACAGACAGACAGACAGACAGCATGAACAGGGGAGGGTCAGAGAGAGAGGGAGATACAAAATCTGAAACAGGCTCCAGGCTCTGAGCTAGCTGTCAGCACAGAGCCCGACGTGGGGCTTGAACCCACAAACTGTGAGATCATGACCTGAGCCAAAGTCGGACGCTTAACTGACTGAACCACCCAGGCACCCTGAGTCTTCTATGCTTTTAAATAAACTCAAGTCTGATTTATACGCATTCAGCTTTACTTCAGCTGTGTTTGCAAGGGTAGGGGTGGTAAGATGTAGGCACAGGGGTGAGTCCTAGACTTTCACACCTCACTCATCTACAATTATCCCCTGATGCTTATTCTGGTGCAGGGTTCCTGGGCAACCCCTCCTCAGCGGGGTCGGCTCCTATATGCTCCACTGTTATTGGTGGAGGAGGGTGCAGCGGGGGAGGGATACCTCGGCAAATCCAGTGGTCCACTGCGCACCTTCACCTGTCTTCCTGTGCCTGGAACCCACTCAGACTCCAGCCATGGCAAGAGGCGCAGTGCTGACAGCCTGGTGGAGGCTGTGAGTCCAGCAGGGCCATGGGCAAGAGGGATGGGGGAGAAGGGGAGGAAGTGGGAGCTTGGGAAGGAGGGAATAGGGGCCCCAGCCTCTGTGTTGTGCATGTAGCTGTCTATCCTTTTGCTCTGTAACTTCTGCTCAGCATGATGTGTGCATGACCGTCCCCAGTGTCTTCCCTGCACACCTTCATGCATGCATCATCTATCTACATCGATCCCTCTATGCATGCTGCTTTGATTCCATGCTGTGCAATCTGTCAACTCTGATCCCATCTGTGTCCCCAGGTGCTCATCTCCGAGGGCCTGGGCCTCTTTGCCCGAGACCCACGCTTTGTGGCCCTAGCCAAGCAGGAGATTGCAGATGCGTGTCGCCTGACACTGGATGAGATGGACAGTGCTGCCAGTGATCTGCTGGCACAGGGGACCAGCTCACTCTATAGTGATGAGGAATCCATCCTCTCTCGCTTCGATGAGGAGGACCTGGGAGACGAAATGGCCTGTGTCCATGCCCTCTGAATTCCCATCTGTCCTTCACTGCTCAATAAACCTCCTGCTCTCCCTTCCCCAGAGGGAGACAGGCATGGACCACAACCCTGTATTTTGGTATCTTTGCACTGGGGGCCTGGGGCTATCCAGCGGCCCCCAGCCATCCATCCCCTGCTTCAGCCCCGAGCCACTGCCCACACACGAGTATTTCCAGAAATCAGGACAGCCAGGCCTGATTATTCAGCGTCAGGGAAGGAGGGAGGAGGAGGAAGAGACAGCAGCCAAAAAAAGCTGGAGACAGAGTGGAGGTGGTGGGGGAGGGGGAGGGGACCGGACAGAGATGGAGGAAGGAGGTGGAGAGAGGATGTGTGGGGGCTTGGATGAGGAGTGAAAGGAAGTCAGAGATTCCACAAGGGGTCAGTCAGGTCAGACTGAGGAAGGACAGACATATGGGATGGAAAGGATAAGAATACTCAAGAGTGGAGTCCTGCCAGTAGAAAGGCCAGGAGGTTGGAATTAGCCTGGTATGTAATATATCAGGCAGAGGGGTCTTCTGACAGCAACAGGAATTTCCGGGAAGCTAAACTGGGATTAGCCTGTCTCCCACTTCCTACCTTCTGCCTAAGAGAAAGAAAATCTAAGTCCACTGACAGAAGACAAAGGGTTAGGGTCCCAGCCTGGGAGAACTCATGCAGGGCCCACCTGGTTTTCCTGAGACCACCTAAGAGTACCCCACTCTCCTCACACCCAGATCCCAGAGCTCTTCTTTCTGTTTCTTGCCCTGCCTGTAGTCATTATCCACCCTTTGGGGTCTTATTAACTAAGTGAAGCTGTACTGGGCATTTACTTTGTGCCAGGCACTGTTCTGGGTTTCCCTCAGACCAAAGTGAGCTGGCTTAGACATGACACAGGACTTGTCCAAGATGGTAGTCAGCCCCACTCCAAAGGAGTTGGAGGCAGTGGTGGAAAATGTCCTGGATGGGGCACCACTGGGGACTGACCTAGGGTTTCATCCGAGCTCTCAGAGCAGTAATTTCTCATTTGTATAATTTGTGTCAATCCAGCCAGGACTGAAATTTGAGGGAAGCCAGAATTGGAGACTGGGATTCAGAATATAGGATTGCACCAGGCCTTGAAACCAAGGCTTGGAGTGGTTAGGCTGGTATATTGTGGGCACAGCAAGTCATGGGCAGAACACAGAGAGTGAAGGGAGACTGTTGAGGGGTGAGGTGGAAAAGGCCAGATGATGCAGACCCTTCAATGCCAGTCTCTAAACCCTGGGAGTTTTCCTAAAAGCAGTGGGGAGCCATGGGAGATATTTGAGCAGGGTAGTGACATAGTTAACTGCATTTTAAATGGATGCTCTGACGGCTGTGCTGAAAACAGAAGGGAGGGGGAAGAGACTGGAGATGCTAAAATTGGCAGGAGCCATGGTTGCCTTAGCCAGGGGAGGTTGCAGAGGAGATGGTGAGAAATTAGTGGATTCCAGAGATGTGTAGGAAGTAGAATGAACCATTTATTTGGCCCCGGGCTATGGGCATAACAGTGATTATCTTGTTTAATCAGTGCAACAACACTATAAGTACCGTTTTAAACTATTTTACATGTCCAAAGTCATACAAGAATAAATATTAAAAGTGGTCTTCAAATTGAAGCGATTAAATGCCAAAACCCATGCTCTTTCCCCAAAAAGGCACTAAATGGAAAGTATCCATTACATATTTGTATAAATTTGACTGTGTGGGGGGAGATGTTTAAAAGATAGACACACATTCAGATGGTTCAGAATTCAAAAGGCACAGGGGCGCCTGGGTGGCTCAGCTGGTTAAACGTCCTATCTTGGCTCAGGTCATGATCTCAAGGTTCATGAGTTTGAGCCCCAAGTGGGGCTCTCTACTGTCAGCACAGAGCCCACTTCAGAACCTGTCTCCCACCCTCTCTGCCCCTCCCCGGCTCTCTCTTTCTCTGTCTCAAAAATAAACATTTTTTTTAAATGTTTTATTTATTTCTAGGAGAGAGAGAGAGAGAGAGACAGCGTGAGCAGGGAAGGGTCATAGAGAGAGGGAGTCACAGACTGAAACAGGCTCCAGGCTCTGAGCTGGCAGTCAGCACAGAGCCCGACGCGGGGATCGAACCCACCAACCGCGAGATCATGACCTAAGCGAAAGTCGGACGCTTAACCGACTAAGCCACCCAGGCGCCCCTAAACATTTTTTTTTAATTCAAAAGGCACAAAGGGGTACAAAGTGGAAAATCTCCCTTCCCTCTAGAAGCAGCCTGTGTTATCAGATGTTTTATGCATGTATAGGGTGCTTTACTGGTTAACTTAGCATAGTGGTTAAGAATAACAGGTGCTAGAGTCAGGCTTCCTGGTTCAGATCCTGGTTCCACTACTCACCTGCTGTGTGAGTTTAGGAAAATTCCTTCACTTCTCTACAGCTTAGTTTATTCAGCTATAAAGATGTAAAATGAGGATGGTAGTAGTACCTGCCTTATAGGGTTGCTGTAAGTATTTAAATGAGTGATATATTGAAACTCTCCCAACAGTGCTTGACTAGAACACAATTTAAGATGTTAGCTATTCTCTATATAATTATGATATATATAATTTTCTTTTCTTTCTATACCATTCCCACAGTTTGGTATTTTGCATTTCTTCCTTAACTATCTTGGTGATCATTCCATATCTCTATATTATTATTAATAATAGCTGCACAGTACTCCATTTTGTGGTTGTTTTAGAGTTTACTTAAACAGGCCACCAGTATTGAGCACTTAGGGAGTGTCCACTCTTTCATATTATAAACAGTACTGCAATGAATCATCTTTTACATACATCTTTTAGCACATGTATGAATCTACCTGTAAGCTAAATTCCTAGAAGTATAAACGCTGAGCCAAATAGTATATGGATTTGTTAATTTGCTGGATTTTGCCAAATTGCCCACTCTAGAGGTTATACCAATTTAACTTCCACTGGTAATTTACGGGAATGCCTGTTTCTGGACAACCTGCCAATATTGAGCTTAAGCAAACTTTTTTATATTCACCACCCTCAAAAATGGAAAAGAATATCTCAGTAGTTTTTGTAGCCATTTCTTTAGTATAAATGAGGCTGAACATCTTAAATTCCAATTGTATTTTATCCACTGGATTTTGCAACGTGGCAATCGCCATTGACCTTGTGGGCCCAGTTTTACTAGCATGAAGGAGGGATAGTCCAATTAAGAGGGCTGAGGAATAAACAGGGTGTAATGGGTAGAGTGGGAGCAGGCAAAAATATAACTAAAAGGAAAGAGAAATAGGGGAGATGGTTGGAGGGAGAGGGAGGGGTTTTTAAGACCTTGCACTATGTTTAAATCGCAGGGACTTCAGGCACTGCCAATTACTAGCTGGGCGATCTTGTGCACGTAGCTTCACCTCTCTGGGGACTCATTTTCCTCCTCCGTAAAAATTGGGCTAATAGTTCCTACCACATAGGGCTGCTGTAATGATTACATGAGTGAACAAATTCAACAAACTCAGTAAAGGACCTGGCAAAAATGTCATACCATAGGACCGAACGGTCCTCCTCGCCCCAGACCTTTAGCTGTGTTTTCAGAGACACCGATTTTCCCAGAGCTCTCTCGCGACTCCAGCCTTAGAACTGGAATGGCGGCTGGCAAGATTTAGGTTCCGCCGCCTGTGTGCAGGCGCGCGCGACGACTGGGGCGGGGGCGCGAGGGGCGGGGCCACGGCCGCCTGGGCTGTTCCGACGATCGCGCACCGCCCCCGCCGCGCCCCGCGCCCGCCCTTGTTAGCAGGCGCCTCCCGCCCCCCGCATTGCTGATGCTGCTGCTGGCAGACATGGACGTGGTGAATCAGGTACGCGTTCCAGCACCGAGGACAGAGCCCGCTGCTGCCCGGCCTCCCTGCCGGGATGCAGCGGATCTGGCGACTCTGAGAGGTGGTGGCCAGGGTCCTGGCAGCAGATACCCGGTCCCGGAGCTGGGGCTGGGGTCTGCGGCAGGCGAGGGAGGAAAGGGGAGGTGGAGAAAAGAAGGAGTGCGCCCTTTGCCGCAACGAGGGCCGTCCTCACTGCCGCAGCGGGGTCCGCCAGGAGCCGGATTCCTTACTCGCGACCGTGAGGAGAGGAGAGGAAGAGGGGTCTTGGGGCTAGGGTAGGGGCGGGGGGGGGCGAGGGGAGGAGGAGTGGAAGAAGATGGGGGTTGCTGTAGATGAGGTAGGAAATAGAGCGACAGAAGGCGTTGGGGCGGGGGATGGGGGGAGAGCTGACACCTGCCCCTCCCATAGAAGGTACCCTAGTAGATGACCACCCTTTCCCCCAGAACAGACCAAGGGGGACGATCCGATTTTGTCTCTCCAAAGCCCCTAGTCGCCCCTCCCCCAGCACATATCCAGTCAAGCCATGTCCCAGCCCTCCCCCACCTTAATTAGCCCGGACTTTCTCTACCATCTCACTCTTCTTCGCCACCTCAGAACCTCACCCCCTCTCTAACCAGTACCAACCCCTCCCCATCCTCATCACTTCAGACCCCCCCGACCACCATCTGACTCACCTTTACCGCTGTAGACCCCTCCCCCACCCTAGCCAACCTGATTCCCTCCCTGTTATGACTCACCTTCACCACCCAAAACCCCCTCCCCCACCCTAATGAACCCCAATTCCTTCCTCACTCTCTCCACCTGATCCCCTTGGCCATCTGACTCACCTTTACCGTTTCAGACCTTTTCGCCTTCCCCAATTAGTCCTGACCCCATCCACATCTTCCTCACCCTGACAACCCTCTGCCATCTACCTCACTATCTCACCAAACCCCCCCTTCCAGTCCTGAACCCCAGGGGTCTTCTCTCAGAGACCCTGTGCTCACATTCCTTTAAGTGTCACTTTCTCCTTCTCACTCCCTCTCCGAACATCACTCCCTCCTGGAGGTCACATGCCCTATCCCCAAGGGTCATTGCCTGGTGGCCTTGCCCCTCACCTCCCTCTCCATGCCCAACAACCCCACCCCCTCCCCACCGTTTCTCTCCTCAGCTGGTGGCCGGGGGTCAGTTCCGGGTGGTCAAGGAGCCCCTTGGCTTCGTGAAGGTGCTGCAATGGGTGAGTGTGGATTGGGCCATGGGAAGAGAGAAGGAGGTAGTGGGGTCTGGAAGAGCAAGGGTGGAGTAGAGGTGGGGAGCACAGAATGGATGGGTGGGTGGGGGATGGAAGGTGATGAAAAGAATTGGGCTCCAGGGTGAAGTCCCAGGGGGTTGGGGCTAGAGAATAGATGGGCTGTGATGTGACGTCATGTAAGACCAAGGGTACTCCCCGTTGTGAAGTGAAAGAATGTGACATCCTACCTCCTCCCCTGAGGTGAGAGAGGGGCAGGGGAGGTGGAGCCTGAAGCTGGTTGCTGCGGAAAAGATGTAAAGCCAGAGAAACCCAGAGACAGTGAAAGAAAGAGAATGAGAGGCAGGAAATGATGGAGACAGAGGTGGAAATACCAAGAGAAAAAGATTCAGAGATGAGAGAGAGTGAAGACAAACAGAAAGAGACAAAGAAAAGGGAGACAGAAATGTACAGAGAACAGAGATCCAAAGAGAAATAGACACAGGGAAAGTTGCAGAAAAATGGAAAGGGGGAGAGATTGAAACAGAGAAAAAGAGGTACTCAGAGGAGAGAGAAAAGGAGGAACTGAAAAGAGAAAGAGATTCACAAGGGAGACAGAGAGAGCATGATACAGAGACCAAGTCAGAGATGGAACAGGAAGATAGAGACAAACAAAGGACAGAAAGACACATAGAGACATACATTTACACAGAGAAAGAGAAAAAAGAGACAGAAAGAGACACACATTGATGCTAGAGAGTCAGAAGCAGAGAGACAGAGATACAGAGACATCTGAGAAAGAGAAACAGACAGATACCAAGAGAACTAGAGATCTAGAGAACAACAGAGACAGGCAGAAATACACAGAGAGACACAGAAATAGAGAGACTGAAACGGAAGAGAGGAGGAAGGGGTCAGGGCATGGGGAGGTAGAGACTGAGAGAGACATTGAGAAAAAGACTGGAAGAGACAGCCACACCCCTGTAATCAGCTTGTCCTTGGAGCCGATGAGCCCTGATTAGGGGGTGGGGGTGGGGACGGGTCCATCTGCTGCTGTTTGTGCTGGGCCCTGATCTGTCCAGAGGAGGGCATCCCCATCCCACGTGTACACAGAATAACCATGGCCATCCCCATCCCTGCTGCCCAAGGTCTTTGCCATCTTCGCCTTTGCCACATGCGGCAGTTACACCGGGAAGCTCCGGCTGAGCGTAGAGTGTGCCAACAAGTCCAAGAGTGATCTCAGCATCGAGGTTGAATTCGAGTACCCTTTCAGGTGCGCCCCCACCCTACCCTATCCCTGGGATCCCAAGAGAAAGGGTGGGGGTGGGGTGGGACTGGCCAACACCACCTCCCCAGTGGCTCCTGTTCAGCCCCCACCTCAGGGGACCACACTGGCTAAAGTCACTGCGCAAGCACTGAGCACCTACCTTGTGCCTGGCATTGCTCTGGACATCTAGACATGTGGTGATCCAGACAGGCCTAGGCTGTTGACCTCTGGCTATGTTCTAGTGAATAGGGAGGGGCAGGAGACTGGTAATAGACAAGATCCAAAAGTAGAATTATATATGTATTTATAGCCTTACCACAGTAGGTGCTCAATTAATGTCAGCCAATCTTATTTAATTCCCATTCATTTGTTCCATACACATTTTTGAGAACCTATTGTATGCCAGTTTCTGCTCAAAGTGCTGGGGACCTAACGGGAAAAAACAGACCCAGCTTTTTACCCTTACGGAACCAACATTATAACAAATGAATTGATAGAAAGAGATGATTGCAGATTGGGAGAAATTCAAAGAGGGGACCCTCATGCACGGTTTTATAACAGAGAATAATGAGTGGATGCTGATTAGCTATAGGAAATGACTAAATCTAATTAAGCAATTCTTATATTTACTGAGCTGTGTGCGCCAGGTGCTAGGTACATGAGGGTAAGCACAAGCAGGCAAGGTCACTGACCTCACGATGCTACTTTCCTCCTGGGTGGGATCGGAAGACAGAGACCCACAGACACAACTTTAATAGAGGCTTCTGAGGCTCCTCCACTACTTGGACAAATCACATAACTGCTCTGGGTCTCAATTTTCTTGTCTGCAAAAGGGGATAATAATACCCACCTTACAAGGTCATGATGAATATTAAGTAAGTTAATACTTGGAAAGTGCTTAGCACAGTGCTGGGCACACAATAAGCATTCCATGAGTGTTTTTTATTTTTATTTATTTTTATATTAGAGAGAGAGTGTGTGTGTGTGTTCATGAGCAGGGAATAGGGGAAGAGAGAGAGAGGAGAGCCGGGGGGGGGGGCGGGGGAGGGGGCGGGGAATCTTAAGCAGGCTCCATGCTAAGCACAGAGCCCAATGCAGGGCTCGATTCTACATCCCTATCATCATGACCTGAGCGAAACCAAGAGTCAGACACTCAACTGACTGAACTACCCAGGCGTCCTGCTCCATGAGTGTTTTTGTTAAAATAAAGAAAATAAATACCTTTAAGGGACTCAGGAAAGAGGTCAGGGATTGAGTTGGAAATTGGGCACTTTTGAGCACTAAGGATAAATGTAGGCTCAGGGGATCACCCAGGGTGAGAGGGAAGAGTGGAGAGAGGAAAACCCAGCACAGGCCCTGAGCAATGGTTGAAAGAAAAAGAGGCACTAGAGAGGTGTGGCCCCAGGGGCAGAAATCCACTGGTTCACAGAAGCTAGGGAAGAGAGTTTGGGGAAGGATAAGTTGGCAGGATGGGATACTGCTGGGGACAGTCCCTTTGGGAATCCAGAAGGCCACAAAAGCCAGTGGACCCCCAATAGCTCCCATACCTAGGACCTCCAGTCCTAAGATATGCCTTTTACCCACAAGTCTCCTGGAAAAAGAGTCTTTTCCCCCAGCCCTCCTAACTGATGCCCCCACTTCCCTTAAAACCCCCCAAGAAGCTCTCAGGACAGCCCCTTCTCCCAACCCAGCCTACTAGGAACCCAGAAACTCACCCAGATTCAACTCTTAGCTCTGTCATTTAGCAATTATACAACCTTGGCCTTAACAAAACCTTGCTGAGCCTCTGTTCATCTGTCAAATGGGTATAATAATGCCTGCTTTAGAGAATCGAGGGGGGGAGGGTCATTAAATGAGTCAATTATTTAAAGTGCCTTGTAGGTCATCAATAAGTGCAAGCCCCTTCCCTCAGAACCTTTGCTACACAAGAGGACTAGCACCATTTCCTTAGTCTCAGAATCCTACCCCCCAATCTGAGACCAAGGATCTGGGACCATACCCCAGACCTTCTCCCTAAACACATTTTCTCCTATGACCCCTCCTCCATTACATCGCAGGAAAGGTCCCAGGATACCTCCCCAATCTGCCTCTCCCCACCTCACATACATACTTCCAGGACCCCTTCTACCCTCCTGTCTTTCTGTTTCCTGCTTTGTAGTCTCTGAGCTCTCCTCTGCTATGCATGTTTCTTTTCTCTTGGGGACCTGAAGTGGGGTAGAGAGAAGAGTCAACACGATGTAAGGGAAAACATAGGGTTCAGATCCCACTGCTCCATTCACTCCCCAGCTGTGTGACTTTAGGCAAGTTAATGTGCTTCTCTGAGCCTCTATACATTTCATTTATTTTTTTTTTTAAATTTTTTTTTAAATGTTTTATTTCTAGGAGAGAGAGAGAGACAGAGTGAGCAGGGGAGGGTCAGAGAGAGAGGGAGACACAGACTGAAACAGGCTCCAGGCTCTGAGCTGGCAGTCAGCACAGAGCCCGACGCGGGGCTCGAACCCACGAACCGCGAGATCATGACCTAAGCGAAAGTCGGACGCTTAACCGACTAAGCCACCCAGGCGCCCCTATACATTTCATTTAATACACATTTACTGAGCACCTACTATGTGGCAGGACTAATCCAGGTCCTAGGGATACAGCAGTGAACACAACAAAGGAAAAACCCCAGACCTTCTCTAGTTAACAAGAAAAATCAAGAAAAAAGTAAGACACACGATATGTCAGATGAGTGGGGTATCATTGCTATGGAGAAAAATGGAGCTAGGAAGAGGGCTAAGGAGTGCTGGGAGGGAATGGGTCCATTTAATTTTAATAGTGAGAGCAGGGAAGGCCTCACTGAGGTGACAGTTGAGCAAAACCTGAAGGACATGAAGGGAGTGATACATGAAGATATCTAGGAGAAGGACATTCCAGTGCAAAGATCCTGAGGTGGAAGGGTGCCTAGTATGTTTTACTAATAATTAAAAAAGGTCAAAGTGCCTGGGTTGGAATAGGGGATGAATAAGACCCATTTCACCAGGATGCTGTGAGCAATCAGAAAATGTGACTGGAATACACTAGGTGCTCAGTGAATGGTTATTTCCTCCTCTTTCTTCCTGGGACCCTGTCAGAATCTGGGGAACCCATGACTGGTAGGGGGAATGCGGGTGTTCTTAGGGTCTGGGCCACACCTGCTGTCTCTCTCCACAGGCTGCACCAAGTGTACTTTGATGCACCCACCTGCCGAGGGGACACTGACAAAGTCTTCCTGGTAGGAGACTACTCCTCATCGGCCGAATTCTTTGTCACAGTGGCCGTTTTTGCCTTCCTCTACTCCATGGGGGCTCTGGCCACCTACATCTTCCTGCAGAACAAGTACCGAGAGAATAACAAAGGACCTATGATGGTGAGCCCCCACCGCCACTCAAATGCAGGGGCCGGGGGGGACACGAAGGCTCAGGGACACCGCCATGTTCATAGGCCACACTGAATCCCACAGTCCCACATGCAAGCAGTCACCATAACAGCCACAGATGTTATTGCTGCTGAGGCTGTGAGCATAAAAGAAACCAAATCATAGAATGACAGGGACACACTCATAGCCCACACAGAATCCCAGACAGGCCTACACCTGGAAACCCGCCACCTCACACACAACCACACAGTCTAGATCAAAGAAAGGTGCACAGAGGTCATGCCTGTCACCGTGACACCCAGACACACTGATTCCTACACAGCTGTACTCATACACCCTCATCCCAGACACTAAATGACACAGATTTCCACATTCAGACAAAAGCACGAAGACACACTACTTTCCACAGATTCAGAAACCATCCCACAAAATCCCCCCCACACCTACACATCACAATTACACTCCCACATCCTCTGTGTTACATACACCACACACAAGCCCAGGTTAGGAATCCTCACCTTCAAGTGAGTATTGGGGGCTTCAGAGCTGAAAAGGCAGGGGAGAGACAGGGCTTTTCTGTGGGACCTCCCCCTCCCCCAAGGAAGCCTGTGATCTGAGGAGGCCCCACAGCATGACATGAAGCAGCCTACTCACAGCGTTGTCTGCCTTTCTTCTGTCTGTCCTAGGACTTTCTGGCCACGGCAGTGTTCGCCTTCATGTGGCTGGTTAGCTCATCAGCATGGGCCAAGGGGCTGTCAGATGTGAAGATGGCCACTGACCCAGAGAACATTATCAAGGGGATGTCTGTCTGCCACCAGACAGGGAATACGTGCAAGGAGCTGAGGGACCCTGTGACCTCTGGCCTCAACACTTCAGTGGTAAGCCCTGGGAAAGTGGCTGAGCTGGCGGGCCAGCTGGGGAGGGAGGCTGGGAAATTCACAGTCTGGCATGGGGAGTGGTGGAGAGAGAGCATGAGAGGAGAATTTAGATGAGATCCAAGAGGGCTCCCTGGAGGAGACATGCCAACAACAGTGCCTTTAAGGATGAGATAGCAATTTTAACCATTGCGATACTCCAAATAGTCCCCAAAAGGGGAATATGAGGCCTTCTGACCGATTAGGTTAGGGAGATCTGGATCCCAGGCCCAGCCTAGTCATGTAGAATCTCTGACGACTCAAGACCATCTTGCGACCTCAGTGTTATGCAGTTTGCAAAATGCGAGTAACTTGCAATGCTTCCCACTTGGGCGCCCCCTACTGGCTGGAGTCAAAGTGTCTGAGTTTCAATCCCAGCTCTGACACCTGTGACCTCAAAACTAGTTCCTCAGCAAGGGGGAGAAGAAGGGCGGAAATGGTGGGGGAAAGGGAGAGAGGCAAACCAAGAGAGACTCTTGAATGCTGACAAAAACTGAGGANGAAGGGCGGAAATGGTGGGGGAAAGGGAGAGAGGCAAACCAAGAGAGACTCTTGAATGCTGACAAAAACTGAGGACTGATGGATGTGGGGGGGAGGGGGGAGGGGGATGGAGGAGGGCACTTTTGGGGATGAGCACTGAGTGTTATGTAGAAACTAATTTGACAATAAACTATTTGTAAAAAAAAATAAAAATAAAAAGATATTAAGGACAAAAAAAAAAAAAAAAACTAGTTCCACAGCCTCATTCTGAGCATGTAAATTGAAAACTAGGGGCGCCTGGGTGGCTCAGTCGGTTGAGCGTCCGACTTCGACTCAGGTCATGATCTCATGGTTCATGGGTTAAAGCCCCACGTCGGGCTCTGTGCTGACAGCTAGCTCAGAGCCTGGAGCCTGCTTCAGATTCTGTGTCTCTCTCTTTCTCTGACCCTCCCCCTGTTCATGCTGTTTGTCTGCCTCTCTCTCAGAAATAAATAAAACATTAAAAAAAAAAAAAAGCTAGTATGAGGCCCTGCTCCAAAGTTGAGTATTTAGTGAACTAATAACAAAGTGCTTAGAAAAGGGCCTGGCACGTTGTATACAAGTGGTACAGATGCTAAGATTCCAACTTTTTTCTGTCGCTTGCTGGGTGTGAGACCTTGAGTATCTTAGCCTCTCTGGGCCTCGGTTTCCTCAACTATAAAGAGGAGATATTACCTTCTGCCCCAAAATTGAATTATATTATATGTAAGTTCGATATATTTGTTCTAATATAAAAGTACATATTTATATAATATTTATGTGTATATACATATATTTGCATATACAAACCTATGTGTATATATGCATCTATTGGTGGTATATCTACATATTTAATAAAAATTTATGCCTAACATTTTACTATATTACAAATTTATAGTTTACCATAGTTTATACATGTATAAATGTGTATATGTAATAGTGATTGATGTCAACATCCCCGAGAATCTGAATTCTAATACCCTCCATGCCCTCCACCCCCACCCCAGGTGACTTTTCTCCACATTTATGTTCATGAGCCAGGACTCTATAGGGCCTTGGTTTTAGAAACTACCACCCTTCGAGGGGCGCCTGGGTGGCTTAGTCGGTTAAGCGTCAGACTTTCGCTTAGGTCATGATCTCGCGGTTCGTGGGTTCGAGCCCCGCGTCGGGCTCTGTGCTGACTGCCAGCTCAGAGCCTGGAGCCTATTTCAGTCTGTGACTCCCTCTCTCTCTGACCCTCCCCTGCTCACGCTGTCTCTCTCTCTCTCTCTCTCTCTCTCTCTCCTAGAAATAAATAAAACATTAAAAAAAAAGTTTAAAAAAAAAGAAAAGAAACTACCACCCTTCGGGAGGCCCGACACGCGTGGCCTCCATATTCCCCGGGGCCACGTCAAGGGGCGCGCGGTATGACAGCAGGGCTTTGTCTCCCTGCAGGTGTTCGGCTTCTTGAATCTGGTGCTCTGGGTCGGCAACTTGTGGTTCGTGTTTAAGGAGACAGGCTGGGCTGCCCCATTCATGCGCGCACCCCCCAGCGCCCCCGAGAAGCAACCAGCGCCTGGAGACGCCTATGGCGAGGCGGGCTACGGGCAGGGCCCCGGCGGGTACGGGCCCCAGGACTCCTACGGGCCCCAGGGCGGCTACCAGCCCGACTACGGGCAGCCAGCCGGCAGCGGTGGCGGTGGATACCCACAGGGAGACTATGGGCAGCAAGGCTACGGCCCTCAGGGTGCGCCCACCTCCTTCTCCAATCAGATGTAGTCTGGTGAGTGACTGGCGGGCGGTGCGGTCAAGGAGGGTACAGGAAAGGAGACGGGCGGGTCAGTAAGCCAATAAGAGTCAGTAAACCAATAGAGAGGCGGAGCTACATGCTAAGGACGAAAAACTAGGCAATAAATGAAGAGCAAGAGAGTGGTGCTTGAAGATGGGCAGAATGAAGAGCCAATGGGAGAGAAGTAGAAGTGCCTCTCTGAACGGAATGGCACGGGGACTTCCATATAGTGCAGGAGCCACTGAGGGAAGAGGAGGTGGGCCTTAGAAGTGATTGATAAGCCAATATGTTAGGAGAAGGCCAGTAGATGGTGAGAGTAAAGGGGCTTGGGTCATGAAGGTCAGACAAGCTCACCAATCTCGGAAGAAGTGATAGATCTGCCACCTCTCCCCAACCCTTGTGGTGAGGAAGGTGGTGTAGAATTTCACGAAAGGAAAAGGGAGCGTCAGAGGCAATGGAAAGGCTTGCAGGCCTTTTTTTCTGGGCCTGAAAAGGGAAGTGTGATTTCCTCATATACGAGGGAAGGAAATGGGGAGAAGAGGCAGGGGGATGGCAACACGTGGGTGGGGGTAGCTTCTTGCACTTGGCCAATATGGAAGGGATAGGGAGGAGTTTATTAGGTACCTCACATCTAATTCATCAAAAAAAAAAACCCTGCTGACTCTACTTTAAAAATATGTCCATAATTTTATACTTCTCACTGTCCTCTCCGAGCCTTGACATCTTCACAGCTTTCCACCCGTATTTCCATTCTGTTCTACTCACAGCATTGGGAAGGATCCTATTAAATCCTAAATCAGGACACGGCCCTCCTGTGCTCAGAGCTCTGGCTGAGCTCCCATCTCACTCACATTAAAAGCCAAAGTCCTCACCAGGGGCCTACAACAAGCCTCACCAGTCACTTCTCTGACCTCCGGCTTCCTACTACTCCCCACCCCCAATTCTGTTCCAGGCACAATCCAGCTTCAGGGCCTTGGGTACTTGCTCTCTCCCTGGAGTTTTGCACCCACACACCCTGATAACCTTACCCGGCCAGCTTCTTACAAGTTCCCTTTCTTATCTCTCTTTTAGTACCTTGTGTTTGTCTTTATCACAGTCCGTGATTATTAGTTAATATGTTTATTGACTATCTCTTCCACTAAACTAGGCGACGTGACTATGACTTATTTATGCTGCATACATATCACTTAGAGCCCTACTAATATTAAGAAACCATTATTGAGGAAATAATAGAAATGACATGAGGTATTTTACTCTCATTTTGCTTCTCTGCTCAAAATCTTCCCATGACTTACACCTCATTCAGAGTCAAAGCTAATGCCCTCACCGCCTAGTCCACAAGGCCGTCTATGACCCCATTACCTACCTCTCTGGCATCACCCCCTACCACTGTCCCATACTCATACCACTCAAGCCCCACTGACCTCCTTGCTGTTCCTCAAACACACTAGACATGGTTCCACCCCAGGGCCTTTGCACAGACCTTTCAGGCATGGTTCCCCCTGCCTAAAATGGCCTTCATTCCAGTTATCTACATGGCTAATTCTTTCACCTCCTTAATTCTTTATTCCAATATCACTCCTTAAATGAAGTCTTCTCTGACTACCCTACTTACTACAGCAACGTTTCTTCCCGTGTTGGTACTCCTAATCCCCCTCACTCTGGTCTACTTTTTGTTTTTACATTTCCCTTATTACTTCCTTACGTCATCCTAGATAACTCGCTTATTCATTTTCGTTATTGTTTGAAGTCTGTCTCCTCTGCCACAATGCAAGCACCACAAAGATAAGGATTTTTGTTTTGCCCAATACAGTTTATCACCAGTGGCTAGAACAGTACCTATAAATGTACTTTTTGGGGTTGGGGGAGGGGCAACCATAATGTCTTTCATACTTAACCTAGTGGGCACAAGGTATATCTTCCCAATAGGAGCGGCTAGAGGACTATGAGTGAAGGAAGAAGGAAGGAAGAAAAGGCATGGCAGATGGAGGGTAAAGCCGAGGTGGAGGCCTAGCAGCCCAGCCCCCCTCCCTAAGGGCATGACCTAAGTCTGGACCCCCTCTCCTTTCTGTGTCTTTTGTCTCCACAGGTCAGTGCAGCCCGGGAGGACCCCATGGGTGGGCAAGAGCTCAGAAGCCCTGCCCCCCTTCCCACCCCTACACCCCAGGTCTCCGCCCCTCAAGCCAGGAGACTCTAACTCTCTTTGCTGTTTATATATATATATATTATATATAAATATCTATTTATCTGTCTGAGCCCTGCCCCCACTCCACACCCCTCCTGCATTAGGGGCCTGACATTGAGTGGGCCCCTCTCCTACCCCCACCGCTTCCCTTGCATCCCTTGGCCCCTCTCTGTTCCCTGGCCCTGTGCCCTGAGGTTGGGGGACTCCGAAAGGGAGACAGGGAAAAAACAAATTTCAGCTATGTGGGGAGGGTGGGTGTGACTTCAGACTCTCTCCCCTCTCTCCCTTCCCTCCTCCCAACTTGGCCTGGATTCTTCCAGCAATGTCTGGACAGGGGCCATTAGGGGAAATTCAACCCTGAGAGGGGAGAAAGGCAGACTCGGGGACTTGAGATGCAAGGTGGACTTGGAGAGGAGCTCTGGGGTGGAGAGGACTAGTCAGCCATACTGGATCTGGAGTCAGAAGAAGAGGGATGCCTTAGAGCATTCTGGAGTGGGGCTTGAAAGGAGGCTGAGGCTGTGGTTCTAGAATGGGTGTAGCTTTGAGTGAGGCGCGGGTTGGGCCCCAAGAGTGGGCAGGGTTTGGAGTAGGACAGGATTTTGTGGAAGGAGTGTGACTTGGAACCTGGAGACTGTTTGGAAGATCATTGAAGGCATGGTTCTAGAGGGGTGGGACCTGAATCAAGTAGGGGGTGAGGCTCCAGAATGGGCGGGTCTTGGGTTGGGACAGGTCTATGGAAGGGGTGTAACTAGGAACATTCAGGAGAATGAGTTTGATTGATTCTAAAGGGGGCAAATCTTGTGCAAGGCAAGAAGTGGGATTCAGGAATGGGCCAAGCTTGAGGTGAGGTCATGGTCTGGGTTCTAGGCAGGGCAGGGCTTAGAGTGGGTGTTCATGGTGGTTTCAGAAGGGGCAGCCCACCCTAATGGAGCAGTGAAAAAAAAATATTTTAAAGTGGGCAAGTTTGCCAGTGCGGGGGGGGGGTGCGGGGGGGCAGGAATATCCCTGGCCAAAGCTGGGGACTGAAGTAGCCTGGGAGGAGCTGAGAGGTGTAGCTTGGAGGGTAAGGGGTGGGACCCAGAGAGAAGCATCCCCCACACCCTTGCCCAGGCCCATGATGGGACAGCTAGGTAATCAGAGGACAGAGCCAATAGGTCTGTGGGGCCAGCCCACCCTTCTTCCCCTTTCCTTACCTCCTCCCTCCCTCCATACACCCACCCATCCCGGGGTGGCTAGAGACCCGGTCTGGAGTCCCTATCCTGCACCCTCTGCTGTGTCTGTGACGTCGGTAGTGCCTGTGATTGTGTGTTGCCATTTTGTCTGGCTGTGGTCCCTCCCGCTCTCCTCCAGACGCCCACCCTTTTCCTTGCCCTTCGGTATTGTTTGAAGACCTCCCCAAGGAAGAGCAAATAGGATTAATTCTCCTCCCCTAAATAAACTCCTCAACCACCTAGTCCACCCGGCTCTGATTTCTCAGTGTGTCTTTTTTGGGGGGCAGTGGTGGGCAATGAAAAGAAGGAGAAATGGGGGAGAGGTAGTGAGAGGAATCTCCACCCCTGACCTGCTGGACCTGCCATTCAAGTCACCCCATCATTTTAGGTCCCTTGAGCAGTGTTATAGGAAGCCTCATGTTCAGTGAAGCCTCTCCGGTTGAGCATTCTAAGTCACGCTCTGAGTAGTCCTGCCCAGTGTCCCACTACTGGCCGCCGGCTAAATACCCTGTCTTTCTAGGGGTTCCATTCTAATTCTGCTCCACTAGCCACTCTTCTTCCCAGATCCCGTGGAACCCTGTCCTCAAACCCCAAGGGGTCCGAATAGAACCCCTACACTTAACAAGGAGACTTCTCTCTACCTAACCCACTTCATATTCTTCAGACTCTTCTTTCTTGCCATTTTCTTCCTCTGCCCCAGCTAGAGAACCCGGAGACCGGCTGGGCTGCAAGGCCAGAAGGCAGGTCACTGGAGTGACTCATTAGTTCATTCATTCATTCATTCCTTTTAACCCCTCCCTGGCTACTCCCTGGGGCAGGGAGGGGCTGGAAGTGACTGGGATGTGCATACTGGAGCTGGGTACTGGTGAGGTCCTGTGTGCCCACAATAAAAGGCCCAGCTGCCACCGCCACCTTGCCTAATTAGAAACCCCTGCCTGGCACCCAAGTTCTGACTGCGGGCCAGGGACACCCTCCTCCCAGCCCCGAAGGATGGTGAAGCCTGACATGTGAAGGAGAGACTCCCAGCTATGGACTGAACTCAGGGGAAGGGATATCTAATTGGAGAGAGAAAAATGGGAGCCAGGGAGGGAAGGCTTTAAGATCTATTTCTCAGGACTAAGGGGACATGACAGCTGGGCCTGTAAGGAAAGGGAGGGAGCAGGAAGTAGGGCCTCCCAACCTGGCCTGTGACTTTAACCTTTTGCCCATAAATCTCAAATACTCCTGGCTCTGATAGGGTTTTAGTGTGGGGGCTGTAGGGGTGAGAGTTAGTTCTATGAAGGTGGCAAGGGAGCACCAGCTGGGACTGCAATAGGCTTGGGGATCACACTTGGCAGCATTCATTGGAGAGAAAGAGACCCTCAGAACATCACCAGGGGAGAGGAGGCCAAGAGGTGGCTTTAACCCCTCCTACAAATAAACATCCAAGATAAATGGACATGAAACGCCAGTACAAGTACAGTAGCGCACACCCCTTGCAGCCAAGTGGCCACTTCCAAGTTCAGCGCGCGCGCGCACACACACACACACACACACGCCCCTTCAGGCCCTAGAATATCCTGTAAGAGGCCATGTGTTACCCTGGGGTGGTAGGGGGCGTGCCTTCTGAGGCCTGGTTCTGTCTGGGGCAGGAAGGCTGGAGAGCTCTCCTCTACGGCTCTCCTGGGCTGCGTGCCCCTCACCTCTAGGCAGGGGGCGCCTTGGCCGGGGAGTGAGTGCAAGCCCGCGACAGGCGGTGCTTGGCGCGCTCCTCCCATGCCGGTGTCAGATATACGGAACAGAGCTCCCAGGCCGGACGCGCGGTGGCCTGACGGCCCGTGAGGATTCCATCGGCCTGACCCTGCCCGGCTTGACCCTGCCCGGGCGCGCCATGTTCGCGCGTGGGTCCCGGAGGCGCCGCTCCGGGCGCGCGGTGAGCGATACTCGGGGCAGCGGTGGGAGTCGGGTAAACTGAGGCCCAGGAGAGGGTAGGGGATAGGGATAGCGAGGAGGTGCGCCACCGAGAGTTTGGGAATCCCCAGCTCCAGATTCCCAGAACAGAGGGGATGGGGCCGCTGGAAACGTGTGGCGAAGGAACGTGGAGATCTGGTGGCAGCTGCTCCCTAATCGCCTCTCTGCACACTTCTATCAGCACCCCAGGACCTGGTGGGCCCCCTCTCGTGTGAATTCTAGGAGGGGATTCTGAGGGCCAAAAGACTGGGTCCTGGAGTTCTGGATTGCGTAAGGACCTCCTGAGCTTCTGAGGGAAGGGACTTCCCTTGTACCTTGGCAGAAAGTGATCTCAGGAATGAGGTCCTACACTTCCTGAGGTGCCTGAATACTAAGGGTCCAGGGATTGGGATTTAGGGGAAGAGGGCTTCCAGGCTTCTATCTGAGCCAGGAGCTTTTTGACTTCCTAGATAGTGGGGTTGCTCTCCCTTTGGAGTGGGTCTTTAAGTGGGGTCTGGGTTTGGTGGTCCAAAGGACCAAAGGCCAAGGCTTCTTGGGGTGGGGGTTATTGAATAGATCATGGGCCTCCTGAGATCCTGAAGGAAGGTCTCCAGTTCCTTGAGTATGAAAGGGAGAAGCCAGAGTGTGGGGGAAGGGCACTTGACTTCGGAAAAGAGGGACAGGGTTCATGTGGGGATCCCAAGTAAAGATGGGGCCTCAGACTCCTACCCTGTGGAATTGGAGTGCTGCTGGCCTCCTGGGTGGAGAAGGGGCCAGGATGAGGCCTGAAAGAAGACACCCGGATTAGGGACTCGGTGCTCTGGTGGGGAGAGTGTTCTGAGTTCCGGGGGGGGGGGTGTTTGAGGCCTGGAGGAGTCAGAGGCTGGTGGGAGGTGTCCAAGGCTGGGTGAGGGGGAAGGGAATTCCCTGAAAAGGGATATATAGGAAGATGGCCTCAACTGCCCCGCCTCTACCTCAGTGTGTCCTCCTCCCCTGCACTCCCTGCGCTGTCCTAGCCTGCCCAGCGCTGCCCTGGTGGGACAGGCCCCAGCGTGCGTCGCGGGCCTAGGAGTGGAGAGGCGGGCGTTGACTTCTCTCTCCCCGCCCCCGCACCTCGCCTGGTCCCGCGTCTGCCCTCACCCACTTTAGCCTCCAGAGGCGGAGGACCCAGACCGCGGCCAGCCCTGCAACTCCTGCAGGGAGCAGTGCCCCGGCTTCCTGCTGCACGGCTGGAGGTAGGTGACCATAAGAGGGCCTTGCCTTTGTCAGGGCCCCGCCCTCAGGGGAAACCCCCAGAAACTCAGGCCACACTCCTAGGCTTGAGCTCCGTCCACCGAAGAAGCTTAGTTGGGGCTAGAGCCTTAGGCTCAGACTCAGGGCCCCGCCCCCTGACTCATTCTCAATTGTCCAATTCCCAGGAAAGCTCCACCCACTGCATAGCCCCGCCCCCAGAAGTGTTCTCTGCTAGCTATGAGTCCATCCCTAGGGAAATCCTCAGTCCCAGGCGCCGAGCACCGTCCACTGACATCCAGCCCCTCTCAGGCTCAGAACTTTTCTCCCAGACCCAGTGTCCTATCCTCCCACTGGAGCCCTGTACCCAAAACGTCTCATAAAAATCCCACAGAGCCCACAGCCAGCACACTCGGGCCCTACCCAGAGGCTCAGAGCCCCCACCCGCCCACAAGTTCAGACCTCAGCACAGTCTAGAGTCTGCCTTTAGGGAAGGTTCACCCACAATATCCAAAGCCAATCCTGGAAAGAAACCCCTAAATTTGTAACTCCAATCTCAGACTCAGGGCCCCGCCTTTATTCAGGCCCGCTGCCAGGACAGTCTGACCTAAGCCCTAGAGATGATAGGGACCACAGCAGCCCCACCTCCAGTTGACAGCCACACCCTCCGCTCCTCTCTCACCCACAGCAGTTCCCCCGCCAGAGTTCTGTCCTGGCTCAATGTCCCTGCCCCTTAGCTGGACTTCCTTGGGCTGACAAGGGTTCCAAGTGAGCTGCTACGCCTTAGTAATTGATCCCCTTCCCGCCCCCTTAGAAAGATCTGTCAGCACTGCAAATGCCCGAGGGAAGAGCACGCTGTGCACACGGTGCCCGTGGACCTGGAACGTATCATGTGTCGGCTAATCTCAGACTTCCAGCGCCACTCCATCTCCGATGATGACTCTGGCTGTGCCTCAGAGGAGTATGCCTGGGTGCCCCCTGGTCTCAAGCCAGAGCAGGTGACCAGAGGCCGCCACCTGCTCTTGTTCTCCAGTGGATGCACACACACACATGCAGGCACACACACACACTTAGGTAGAAACCTATTTCTAGGACCACACTAGGGTTTGTGGTCAGACTACACGTATCCTTATGACTCCTATGTAATCCCACAGCGGTCGTCCCCCCACAATTCTCAGGAAACCCTGAGTGATCACTGAATGGGTTCATCAGGGCCTGTTCACCCCACTCCTACTCCTTAACTCAGGTCTTATCCCAGCACTTCATTCACCACATCGCCATCAATTGATTCGTTCAACAAATAGTTATTAAATACCTACTGCATGGCAGACGCTGTTCTAGGCACTGAAGACACAGCAGTGAACAAAACACACACACAAAAAAATACATCTGACCACATGGAAGTTAGATTCCTAAAGTGAACAACAGCCACTATAAACAAACCTGTAAAAATATGTCAGATGGTATAAGGTCTTTAGAATAAAAAAGCAGGGAAGGAGTAGAGGTAGAGAACTGTTAGGACTGTAAATAGGGTGCCCAGTTCAGCCTCTGTGAGAATATGATGTTTGGGCTTCCTGAAGGAGGTGAAGAAGTGAGCCATGCAGATACCCAAGGGTAGAGCTATCCAGGCAAAAGGAAGAGCTGATGCGAAGGCCCTGAGGCAGCAGGGTGCTTGGCACATGTGAGGAACAGTGAGGAGAACAGTGTAGCTAGAACAGTGAGTGAAGGTAGAGTCCAAGAGGTGAAGGTGGAGGTGAAGTCCAAGAGGTGGAAGGGGGGCATGGAGAGGACTTTGACCGCTGCTCTGAATGAGGGGGAAGCCACAAAAGGGTTGTGAGCAGAGGAGGGATGTGGTTTGTTCTAGGATTTAACAGGAACCCTCTGACTGCTGAGTGTAGAACAGACTCGTAGTAAGGGTGGAAGTGGGGAGAGGGGTGTGGCTAGTGAGGGAGAGGCTACTGCAGTAGTCCTGTGACTGATGACAATATTGGCAGTGGAAGTAGTGAGTGGTGATCAGATTGCAGATATGTTTCACAAACAGAGCTAAAAGGAGTTGATTGTGGGTGTGAGAGAGGAGTCAAAAATGACCTCAAGGATGGATGGATTCACTGATATGGAACCGGCCAAGGCCGGAGCAAGTTGAAGAGTAAGAACATAGAACATAAGTTTGGGGTTGGCCACCTGGTGTTTGAGATGCCTGTTAAAGATCTGAGTGGCCATGTTGCTGAGAATTAAGGGGAAGAGTCACAGGGCTGGAGGTATGCATTTGTGAGGCATTAGCCATGACATGGTATTTATAGGCATGAGGTTGGATGTGATTCCCAAGGGACTGAATGTAGAGAGAGTCAAGAAACCCAAGGATGAGCCTGAGGACTCTCCCACATTTGGGATTTGGCTATTTGAGGAGGAACCGAATGGGATACAGAGAAGGATCAGCCAATAAGGTAGGAGGAAACCCAGGACGGTGTGGTGTTCTGGAAGCCAAGGGAACAAAGTGTTTCCAGAAAAAGGGAGTGATCAGCTGTGTCCAGTGCTTCTAGTGGGTCCAGTTGTTATGGGGACTGAGACCTGAACATTGATTTTAATGGTGTGCACCTCGTCAATGACCATAACAGGAACAGCTTTAGAGGAGGGGCAGGGACGGAAGGGGCAGGGAAGCCTGACTGGGGTCAGGTCTGGAGACAATGGGAGGAAAGGAAGTGGACACAGTGAATGCACACAACTGTTGTAAAAGGAAGGAAAATGGTGGAGAGCAGCTGGAGAAAAAAGTGACATCAAGACCTGAAGGAACTTGCAGCATATTTGGGGGGTGATGGAAATGATCCAGACTGTAGGAAGGGGAGATGGAGAGTGTCAGTAGACATTACCTTGTGATGACTTTAATTTTCTCAGAGAAGTAGGGTCTCGCCATCTCACTGTATCCCAACTCACCTTTAGTCTCAATCATTCTCTCCCATTCCCCATGTCCTCCCAGGTATACCAGTTTTTCAGCTGCCTCCCAGAGGACAAGGTCCCCTATGTCAACAGTCCCGGGGAAAAATACAGGATCAAGCAGCTGCTGCACCAGCTGCCCCCACATGACAGTGAGGTGAGGAGAGAAAAGACAAGAAGGGAACGCCAGGTTGGAGGGGGCGGGCACAGCATGGGCAAATGCTAAGCAGCTGAAAAACATGGACAGGGTCAGGGGCACCTGGGTGGCTCAGTCGGTTAAGCATCTGATTTTGGCTCAGGTCATGGTCTCACAATTTCATGAGTTCTAGCCCTGTGTTGGGCTCTGCGCTGACACTTTGGAGCCTGCTTGGGATTCTCTCTCTCTCTCTCTCTCTCTCTCTCTCTCTCTCTCTCCCTCTCCCTCCCTCCCTCTCTCCCTCTCCCCTGCTCACACTGTCTCTGTCTCTCTCAAATTAAATAAATACACTTAAAACAACTTTTTAAAAAGAAATGGGGTGGGAATTTCAGGCAGGAAGTACCATCTATACAAAGGCCTAGAAGTGAACTCTGAGCTGGGATGAATTCTGGAAGAGGGTGGGGAGGGACAGGCATCATGGGAGGTGCCTGGAAGACCCTCCTACCCCAGGCACAGTACTGCACAGCATTGGAAGAGGAGGAGAAGAAAGAGCTCAGAGCTTTCAGCCAGCAGCGGAAGCGAGAGAACCTGGGGCGTGGCACCGTGCGCATCTTCCCAGTGACCATCACTGGAGCCATCTGTGAGGAGGTGAGCCAGGGAGGGCCTGGATGAGTGAGCAGCGCCTTTGCTCCCGGGCCTGGGAAGATGAGGCCTGCCACTTAAGCCCTAGTGGTCTGTCTCTAATGTCCCCTCTGGCGGACGAGGTCTTTTCCTCACATCCCACTGTTAGGCAGGGACCATCCCTTATGGCCTCCCTGGCCAGCAAGATCTGTCTGTAGGACCCCCTGGTGGACAGGGACTGTTCCTCCCATCTCACTGTTGAGTGTGGTCTGTCTCTAAGGAGGCCCTAGTGGACCTGCTCTATCAGTTCCCTTCACACAGTGGATGTGAGGCATGGGCTGACTTTCTGGTCCTTTTGTAGGTGCGACATGTCCTTAAGAACTGACCCCCAGTAGCAGGGCCTGTCTGTAAGGCCCGGTGGGGGGTCGAATTTATCTTCAAGGCCCCTCCTGGTAGGCAGAGCCTGACCCTAGATCCTACTGTTAGGATCTAAGGTGAGGTTTGTTACTAAGATTCCCCCACTGGGCCTGACCTGTTTCTTTGATTTCTCCAGCTCCCTAAAGCCAAATTTGCCCTTAAGGCCACCCGTGATTAGAAGTGCCTGTCTCTATGGTTTCCCTCAGGAGCAGGGTCAGGCTCTAAGGTACCCTCCCCTGTAGGCAGAGGCTGTCTCAAAGTTACGCCACTAGTGGAGCCAGTCACAGAGTTCTGCCGTGGGGATGGCCCAAGTGTGACATGCCTTGGCTGACCCCCATCCATCTGTCATTTGGCAGTGCGGGAAGCAGATTGGAGGTGGGGACATCGCAGTGTTTGCCAGCAGGGCAGGCCTGGGTGCCTGCTGGCACCCACAGTGCTTTGTGTGTTCCACGTGCCGGGAGCTGCTGGTGGACCTCATCTACTTCTATCATGCTGGCAAAGTCTACTGTGGTCGCCACCATGCGGAACGCCTGCGACCCCGCTGCCAAGCCTGTGATGAGGTTCATGCCTCTCTACCCAGGGGTGGGAGTAGAGGGGGGGGGCAGGGCCACGGGCAGGCCCCTCTGATGGCCAAGGTGGCCTTTGTCCCTCCCCCCACCAGATCATCTTCTCCCCTGAGTGCACCGAGGCTGAGGGCCGGCACTGGCACATGGGTCACTTCTGCTGCTTTGAGTGTGAAGCATCGCTAGGAGGGCAGCGCTACGTCATGCGTCAGAGCCGCCCCCACTGCTGTGCCTGCTATGAGGCCCGCCACGCGGAGTACTGTGATGGCTGTGGGGAGCACATTGGTGGGTGAACATGACATTGAGCAGGGGGACAGATGGACAGCTGGGCCACAGCACCACCCCAGCAGGATCCTCCATTAGTATTCCATGCTTTTTCAGTCTAGCGCCAGCGCTATAATCCTTCACTGTAAATCCCTCACCAATATCCCAGGCTATGCCGCACTTCCTAAACCCCACCTGCACAACTCTAGGCACGACATATCTAGGCCCACCTCCAGAGTTCCCTCTCCCAGCCCCTCCCCCTCCCTTCAGTCTCTCAGCCAAAGCCCAGCTCCCCCAACCTACTCCCTATTCTCTAAAGATTCCTCCTACCTCCTAAGCCACACCCTACTGTCTAAGACCCACTCCTTTCCCACCAAGGCCCGGCCCTACCTTCTAAGCCCGGTCCCCACCACCCCGGCCTTTTCATCAGGTCTGCCTTCTGCACTCGGTCCACCAGAAGCCACCTGTTAAAGTCTAAGCGTGACCCACATCTTGGAATCCAATGCGCACCCTCACTCTGGGAGGGGCCACCCTGGGAAAGAAAGGGAAGGAGGAGACAGCCAGTTTCCAGGAGAAGGGATGAGGAAACTCGGTGAAGCCCAAACCTCGGGTTTCCTGCATTCTCCAGAGGACTCCATTCTGAAAAGCTGGAGGAAGGAGGGCGTCTTGGAGTACCCTAGATTCCCTGCCTCTTTCCAAGAAGGGCCCATTCAGAATAGGTGGAGTTATGCCTGATGACTCTACCTCAGTTTCCCCCTCTTTCGGTCCCCGCAGGCCTGGACCAGGGGCAGATGGCTTATGAGGGCCAGCACTGGCACGCCTCAGACCGCTGCTTCTGCTGTAGTCGCTGCGGGCGAGCCCTGCTGGGTCGCCCCTTCCTGCCACGCCGCGGCCTAATCTTCTGCTCGAGAGCCTGCAGCCTGGGGTCGGAGCCCGCATCTTCTGGGCCTGGCCGCCGTAGCTGGAGCGCGGGCACGGCCTCCGCGCCTCTGGCAGCATCCACGGCCTCTTTCTCTACTGCAGAGGAGGCGTCCGAAACCTCCGCCAAAGGCACCAGCACGGAGCGGGAGCCCGGTAAATTAACCCTCGAGCCACGCCCAGCCTCTCCGCGTCCCTCCGCCTCAACCCGGCCCCTCTGCTAGATCGCTCTGGCCCTTCACCTGGGCCATCCCTGGCCCCGCCCCCATCTCAGCCCTTGTTCCATCCCCAAACTAGGCCTTGTTTCCAGTCCTAACTACACCCCCAGGTTCCGCCCCGCTCAGTTACAAGGCCAGTCCCCTAGCCTCAACTTGTTTCTGCTTGAGCCCGAGTTCTTCCTTCTTTCCTCCAAACCCTTGACCCTCCACCCCCCGCACCCAGGCCACGCCCCTCGCATCAGAAGCCTCGCTCACCTTCCCTCCACCCAGAGCCTGCCCCAGGCCTCATATTGCCCATGTTGCTTCGCTGCCCCTCTCCGACCCCTGCCCCCACTTTCCTAATCCTGATGGGGGAAAGCGGAGAGAAAGCCTTTCCACAGGCCTCCACTCGGGGGGCCAGATAACAGGGAGTTTCTCCATCTCTCGTTTCAGTTACAGGCCCCGAGGAGCCAGCCCCCTTTCTGAGAGGGGCCCCCCACCGCCACTCCATGCCCGAGCTGGGGCTCCGCAGTCCCCCTGAGCCACCCCCAGGACCTCCCAGCCAGCCAGACCCGAGCCCGGAAGATGGTGCCTTTGGTCGCCAGAGCACCCCTCGTGTCAGCTTCCGTGACCCTCTGGTGTCTGAGGGAGGCCCGCGGCGGACCCTGAGTGCGCCCCCAGCCCAGCGTCGCAGGCCACGCAGTCCCCCACCCAGGGCCCCCACCCGTCGCCGCCGCAGCCACCACCACCACCACCACCACCATCATCACCATCACCGCCGCCACTCTGGCAGATATCGCCACCACCAATGTGACTTGGGATCAGGGTCGGACTCAGAATCTTGTTCCAGCTCGCTTTCTAGCCCCAGTTCCGAGTCCTCAGAGGAGGATGGCTTCTTCCTAGGGGAACGCATCCCGCTGCCCCCGCATCTGTGCAGGCCCCGGCCTGCCCAGGACAATGTAACTGGAGCCCCCAAATCCCCATCTCCACAGCTCTCCGGGAACTCACGCCCAGGATTGCCTCGCCAGGCCAGAGACAAGAACTGCATCGTGGCTTGAAGTCCTGGAGGGCTCCCTTCTCAAGTCCGAGTAGATGGTCCCGTTCCCCAACCTAAGTCATAAACCTCCTTTCTCCTTCATCTGTTTTTTGTTAATGGAGTAATTTAATATTTGTCATAAAAGAGGTCTGGCTTCTTTACATCCTTGCTCCAGCTGTCCTCCTCCCCAATTTTGCCCCTCTTGATGCTTGAGATTTATCCACATTTGATCAAAGGATTAATTTATTCATTACCATATGTTCTAGCAATCTCTTTATCCCTCCACAGAACCACCCCCCACACTGAGGAGTTGTTGTATTTTTTTTTTTTTGGTGTGGGTCACAACCTGGGGTCTGGAATCTCAAATCTGAGGCTCCCTCCTCCCTCATTTCGTGGCTTAAGTGGGTGCATAGTCCAGGCAGAACAGGTGTCTCCTTTGGGATACTGCAGAGGGAAGGGGGACATAGGCACACCCATAAAGATGGCCACACCCAGGAGGGATTGGCAGGTAGGAAGATAGATTCTCCCAATAAAGGCACTTTTACTTCAAACAAGGGGCTGGGAGTTGGCTGGGAGTGCTGTAGAGGCAGCGGGGAGTTATTTCCATGGAAGTGTTATTTGCAGTTTGCAGAGAGAAATGAAGGGAATTCACCTACACCGGGCCATCTGCAGGGTCTGCAAGTGAGGAAAAGAGAAGAAAGCATTGGATGGATTCATATGCCCATTTACAAACACGAATACTGAAGCTTATGGTACGTATTTGCACTAAAGCCATCAGTACCAATAAGGGGCATTCATGAACTTGGAAGACCCCTTTCCTTCTCTCCTCAGCCCCCTAAGCAACACTCCCCCCAACACAGACACACAGACAGACACACAGGCAGACAGACACACAGGCAGACAGACAGACAGACAGACACACACACACACACACACTCCCCCCACACTTACTTACTTACTTACCAGTAGGGGCTGCTGTATGTCTTTGCTGCCTCAAGGGGAAGGTGATGTAGGCGTCATAGCCAAAGAGGCATGAAACAATTAGGCCCAGTACCTGAGGGTGGGAATGGGAGTAAACAAGGTTAGATTCGGTTGGTCAGCCTAGTCAGCCTCTTGCTTCTTTGTCCACCACCTCCAGTGACCGCCCCATGCAGGGATGGTGACTAAAACCCAGATCAGGAAGCCAGAGAGCCCCAGGGAAAGGCCAGGATACTAGAATCTATGCCACCCTCCCTCCTCCTAGACCCTCTCAAAAACAGGGCAACCACATGGTGGCCCCACATGTTGGTGGCACCATTCACACTGTACATTTGAGACAAAGTTCTAGCAGATGATAGTCTAATGTATTGACAAAGGGGCTGCCTCTTTGCTCTTCCCACAAAGGTCCCTGTGTTGGACAAAGCATGGCCTTTCACAGCAAATGGTGATCTTGGGAGGAAAACCAGGGCCTGCGCCAGACTTTCCTGTAGGCTCAGAGGACAAGTGTGGCCTGCTAGGACTCACACACTTTCTGCCCAAAACCGGGGCAGAGATGGCCCCTGGATTCTCAAACCCCTCTCTCTTTACTTTAGAGCTGCCCCTGTGGCTTTTACCCCTGCAATGATTTTGGAGGCATTTCCTCTCTCCACCAGGACAACAATGGAGGTGATCAGGTAGAGGATGGCCGCTATGAGGGTTCGGAAGAAATCCTGTGAGGTGTAGACAGAAGAGAGAAGTCAGCATCCAGAGTTACCAGGACCATCCCACCTGCCCAGGCTCCTCCCCAGCCGCGCCATTTTCAGCCCCTTTCTCACACTCCAAGGCCAGTTGATGATCTGTATCTTAGTGTGCAGGTCACACATGTAGATGACAAAGAAGATAGTAGCAAGGATCATCTCAACCACCGACAGGGAGGAGTATCCTGGTGTGGAGGCACTGAAGCAGATCAGAATCACGAGGCAAAATATCTGGAAGGATGACAGGGGAAAGGGAGCCTATGATCAGTGCCCATCAGGGCTGAGGGGATTGATTTAAACCAGAGGTCTCAAACTCAGATGCCTACCAGGACTGTAAAGATGACAAAAAATCGCTAAACATTTATTGTGTGCTCATTGTGTCCCAAAGGTTCTTCTTCTAAGAGCTGTGCAATATTAATTTAATCATCACAGCAACCTAATAAGCTGGGTACTATTATATTTATTTTATAGGTGAGAAAAGTGAGCCACAGAGAGGTTAAGTGACTTGCCCAGGGTCACCTCGCTAGTAAGGGGTAGAGTTGGGTGCCTCAGTTTCCCCCCTTTTCCCTTCCACCATTTAGGGACGGGCTGCAGGGAGTGGTGCAGCCAGGTGTTTGGTGAATACTGCTGGCGCCAGCTTCAGGGCCTTGACAGGGGCGGGACCTGCGGTTCCCTCAGCAACCCCTTTGGGAAGCGGTAAGAGTGACACCGGAGGGGCAGGGCTCTGTTAAAGGCGTCGCACCCCTTTTACAAGTGAATCAAAGGCGGCGCCCACTTTGAGGGAGGTAGGAAACCCAGGCTCCCGAGAGGCCTGAATAGCTAGGGACCTCTGGCCCGACCACAGAAGGGTGAGGAAGAACTGGTAAAGGGCGAACCGCCCTACCCCGAAGGACCAGCTCTCAGGGCCCCACCCCAACAGGCCCCGCCCCTGGGCTCCCAGCCAGCCCGCCCGCCTGTGCCCAGGCCGCGCCACCGCTTGCCACCCACCTCCCAGCCCCCTAGGATCCCTCGAATGAGCCCACCGGTGTGTCCACGCGGTCTCCCTCCACAGGGTCCCCCATGTGCGCTATGTGCCCCTTGCGTCACTCCGTGGCCGAGCAGCTCCTGACCACCTTCTCCAAACCCCAAGAACTCGCCCTGAGCCCCCGGTTTCGGGCCTCCGCCACTAACTCACCCACCCTCGCCCCACCGCGGAGCACCTCCGGGCCCGCGTCTGCCTCACCTGGGGTCGCCTGGCTCCGCATGGTCCAGCCCCTCCACCCCGCCTTTAACCACCCGCCTACCCCGGGACGCTCACAATCTCAGCCAACAGGAGAATTCCCTTTCGGGTGCGCGAAAAGTTGGTGCAGGCGGCCCAGCAGCCGGGGGCCGAGAGGCGCTCGGAATCCGCCATGAGGTGCGCTGAAGTCCCTAGGGGCGTAGAGAATCTACTCGCTTGCTCGTGGATTGGGGGACGCTGCACACCCTGCCGTCTTGCCCGCCGTCTGGACGGGAAGGGGGCCCCCGAGGCGAAGGAGGGAGTGAATCACCTCACGGAGCAGAAGCGGGCGGGGCCGGAGGGGGCCGGGCCAGGTGGCTGCCGCCCCGGAAGCCCCTTTGCCCCGCCTGCCAAGGATACTCCCCGCCTGGCTCAAAGCCCCCAGGACGCCCCACCTCCAGGGGTGCCAGCCTTTGAGGCTTGGCAATTCGGGTTACCAAGTGCGGTAATGGTCAGACCTTTCACGCTTTCAGAATAGGAATGCTTTCTGTGCTGCCTCAATCCAGAACCGCGGGGATCTGGTTTGGGCGGGGGTTGGGAGGTAGCGGGTGGGGGGGGGGGGGGATATGACTCAGTTTCCTTAGCTGTAAAAATAGCTGAGGGGATGGTTTAACCCAGGTTTGTTTCCAGAATTCTGAATTTTGGATCTTAGTTGTGTGTTTCCCGACACTCTCAGCGAGATTTGAGGCTGCTCTGTTTTCAAAAAGAAAACACCTAATATTTCTTCAAGAAAAGGTGTGGAGGTCGTTTACAGTAAATGGGAGAAGTCAGAAGTGAAAATTGTCCCTCGTTAAGTCAGGTCAGGTTTTGTAACCAAATGGTTCCCAACATGTGCTTTTTGGACTTCAGAATTTTGGATAAAGGATCATGGTGGAATACACCTCTTAGCAGCGATGGAAGTGAGATTGTGCTAGCACACAGGCTAAGAGAAAACAGGGTTTGGTGAGCATCAAGCTGCTCAGTAAATGGGGACAGATATTATTAACAGTGTCACAGCCCAGGGTCTGATTCTCTGTTCTGCAATCCTAAGGAAGCCCTGGCCCCACGTGCTGGGCCTCCGTTTCCTGGTTCTAAGGAGAGCGGCCACCAGCACAGCCCTCATTGGAGAATGGGGAAGGAGCACAGGTTTCTTCATTGCTGGAAGCTTGGCAAGAAGAGAGGAAGGCTCCTGGGGTGCCGGTCTGGGTGATAGTGCTGATGACATTTGAAGTGTGTCATCCTAAGTGAGCAATTTCTCCTGACTCAGCCTTGATTTCTGCATCTGAGACATGCATCTGGTCACAGGAATCAGGATCTCTGTGGAGATGTGCTGAGGATCACACTCTCCAGACTGGACGTTGGTTTTATTCTCATTCCATTTTAGGAGGGAAGAGTTGTGGCTGGAAGGCCAAGACAGTTCAACCCAAGGGCCTGCCTGTACCGCCAACCTGTGGCCCCTCAAAACCAAAGAAGGGGCACCCCTCTGTCAGCCCAAGTTGCTGAGAGTGTTGGGTGGTGGAAGGGATGAAGCACATTTTTCCCAGTGCTGAGTGTGTACTTTCAACACTGTGAGGACATGTCTGAGATTCTAGGACAAAATAAACTCTGCTCTACTTCAGGGCCTTTGCACTTGCTGTTCCCAAGGATATCAGTGCCCTTCCCCAAGCTCTTCATACATTTGGCTCCTGGTGGTCATTCAGGTCCCAGCTCAAATGTTATGTCTTTTTTTTTTAATATTTTTATTTATTTTTAGGAGAGAGAGAGACAGCGTGAGCAGGGGAGGGTCAGAGAGAGAGGGAGTCACAGACTGAAACAGGCTCCAGGCTCTGAGCTGGCAGTCAGCACAGAGCCCGACGCGGGGCTTGAACCCCCAAACCGCGAGATCATGACCTAAGCAAAAGTCGGACGCTTAACCAAGCCACCCAGGCGCCCCAAATGTTATGTCTTTTAAAAGACCAGCAGCCCACCATCATCACCTCCACCAGCATAACCTCCTTTTGCTATCCTTATAACTCTGGCCTTTCTCTAAAGCTATCTTTTATTTATTTATTTTCTTGTCTTTTCTGACATGAGTCTACACAAGGTTATAAATCTTTTTTAATTTTTTGATGTTTATTTATTTTTGAAGGATAGAGACAGAGCATGAGCAGGGGAAGAGCAGAGAGAAAGGGAGACACAGAATCTGAAGCAGGTTCCAGGCTCTGAGCTGTCATCACAGAACCTGATGTGGGGCTCGAACTCACGAACTGTGAGATCATGACCTGAGCCAAAGTCAGACACTTAACCGACTGAGCCAACCAGGCACCCCACAAGGTTAGGAATCTCTATGTTTCATTCCACCAGCATTTCCCTGGTGCAATTATTTCTTGTCAGATGCAGGTGAGATTAAGAGGACAGGCTCAGGAATCTGGCCATGATTAAGATTTTTTAGGGGGCATCTGGGTGGCTCAGTTGGTCAAGTGTCTGACTCTTAGTTTTGGCTCATGTCATGATCGCACAGTTATGAGATCAAGCCTCAAGTAATCAAGCCCCAGCATGGAGCCTGCTTAAAATTCTCTCTCTTCCTCTCCCTCTCCCCTGCTTGCACTCTCTCTCTCTCTCTCTCAAAAGAAATATTTTTTAATGTTTATTTATTTTTGAGAGAGAAAGAGAGAGAGCAAGCAGGGAAAGGGCAGAGGTGGGGAGGGCAGAAGATCCAAAGCAGGCTCCCTGCTGACAGCAGAGAGCCCTATTCAGGGATTGAACTCACGAACCATGAGATCATGACCTGAGCCGAAGTGGGACGGCTTAACCAACTGAGCCACCCAGCTGCCCTCAAAAAAGATTTTTTAAAAGTAATCTCGGGGCACTTGGGTGGCTTAGTCGGTTAAGCGTCCGACTTTCGCTTAGGTCATGATCTCGCGGTTCGGGGGTTCGAGCCCCACGTCGGGCTCTGTGCTGACTGCCAGCTCAGAGCCTGGAGCCTGTTTCAGTCTGTGACTCCCTCTCTCTCTGACCCTCCCCTGCTCACGCTGTCTCTCTCTCTCTCACTCTCTCTCTCTCTCCTAGAAATAAATAAAACATTAAAAAATGTTTTAAAAAAAAGTAATCTCTACACACAACGTAGGGCTCAAACTCACAACCCTAAGATCAAGAGTTGGATGCTTCACCTACTGAACCAACCAGGTACCCCATTCTGGCCTTGATTACATCTTGCTTCAACACCCTCCCTCAAGTCATTTATACTGTCTGGGCTCACTTCCCTCCCCCATGAAATGGACATATCAGGATTGTTGAGTAGATGTGTAAGTAGATGAAAATAGATACTGCAAGTAAAGCCAATGGGGGGGGGGCAAGGCTGAGTAAATGGTGGCTGGGGTTACTATTATTAGTCTCCTGGGTGTGACTATGTTTAGAGGACTGGGGCTCCTGACTTCCATAGAGCCACACCTCCACCAGGCTCTGAGTCAAGGGTAGCTGGAAGCCCCAGTGCACTCCCCCACAATGTCCACAGTGCTGACCATTCAAGGAGTCACCTCTTCACCTCTTTATACCCTGGCTCCCAGCCTGGCTTTGCAGTCCTTCTCTCCTCTCAGTGTCACCCTGGAAACTCACCCTCTGGTCTTTTAATTCTCTCCCCTCTCCGACCCCTCCCCTTAGGGGGTGGGAGTTGCCCATTCCCGCCTGACCACAGCTTCCTTCATTGGGGGGTTATGGGGCCAAGTGTTCAGGATGTGGTGACAAGCGGAGGTGACTGGACATTTCTGGCCTTGGCCAGTGCTGGCTTTGGGGCTATCGCGGTTGGAGCCCCGCTAGCCTGGCTTTGGGGCTCTGCTCCCAGGATGGAGGAAACTCTGGCCTCTCCCAGGACCGGAATGCCCAGCATGTGGCGTGTGCATACAAGCTGGCTGCAGTTCCTCACCATCTATGGAAGAGGGGGGCGCGGCTCAAAGATTCGAACAGCCTTTTTTAGCCCAGCCCGATGACTCATGCCTTCCCGACTCCACCCCAAAGGGGGCTCCAGGGCCCCAACCAATGCCCTAAGGGTGGCAGTCTACGTGCCAGCAAAAGCCGGTCGACCAGGCCACAGTGAGAGACCACAGGCTCCTGGCGAAAGAAGCCACCCAGGTTCTAGGCTTGCTATCTGGTCATCAGCTGAGGGGTTGGAGGATTCCTGCCTGGAGCTGTGGGCATACAGGTGCACTCCCGCTACAACGGGCCCACCTCTGCATTCCCCATGCCACGAGCAAAGATTATCTGTGAGCCCTGCACACCTCCCAAAAAGTGAAACGAATCCGGAGAGAAGAGGGAGTTGGGGAAGAGAAACGGAGTGGGGAGAAAGCACGCCAGGCTGAGGATCGGCAAAAGCAGACCCCGCTAGACGCACGAATGAAACTGCACGAAGTAAGTTTGTCAATGGCTGCGAGAGGCCCTCCTTGAAACCAGATCGACCCACCCCCTCATTTACTGGGTAAACTCAGGAGCCCCACCCGACCAAAAGCACCTGGCAAGTCAAGATTGGGACGAACCATTTTATTACCACCCTCGCTCAAAACCTGAAGTGCAGGGCTGGCCCGTCCAGAGGGCTGTACCACTGACACCGCGAGGGGAGCATGGGCTGGTCCGCTGAGCAGCAGGAGGCGGGGTGGGACTACACAGAGAGGAAGCTCTACTCGCGAGGCTAGCGTTGTCAGTGTGTGGCCGGCAGAGCACGCCAGACGCAGGTTGGGCTGTACCAAGGGAGCACTGAACCCTCCAATACATGCTCAGTGCCTTCGCCTCCCAGCTGCCTTCTCGAGAGCAAGCTGCGCAGCCCCCGGGATCCCTAGGGCCCGCGAGAGCCGTTCCTCGCTCGGCACCAGCCAGGGTCCCGGAGAACCCGGGGCTCGGTCATCAGGGTCCTCTGTGTGGCGCTCTGGAGGAGGAACCGCGGGGCGGTCGACTGGCCCCTCTGGGCTAGGCTCTGGGCTGCCCCGGGTTTGGGCCGTAGTACAGGATCGAGGGTGCTGACGTGGGGAATCGCTGACGCTGCGAGGCCTCATCACCTCTGGTCCCCCAGTATCTGGCCTGCGATCTGGGGATGGCAGGACCGAGGGTTAGATTTGGCGACAGGATGGGGAACAGAGAGCTGAGCCCCATGGTAGAGGGTGGCAGGGACCCCAATCCTTAGAGAAATCTCCCTTTAAGGGCTGGACACAACATTCAGGAACCATTGCCACCCCTCAAGACTCCCCCCCCCCAAAACACCTCTTTTCCCAAGACCCTGCCCCACCTGGATCCAGAACATGACCTCCCAATTAATTTCCTACAATCCCCAAAGGAAATCAAACCCAGACCTTGATCTCGAGATGCCAAACCCCTCCCACCTAGTACCCTAGATTCTCCTTTTCCTTACCCCACCTGTCTCTCCTCCCAATCTTTTCCCTAATGGATCCCTCAGCTTTGGAACTAGAACCCCTGCTCTCTAGATCTCCATCCCATCCTCTCCCTGCTGAGACCCACTCTGCCTTCTCATGTGAGGACCATAACTCTTCCTTCTGAACACTCGCTTTTACCCCAGACTCGTTCTACCCAATCCCTCTCCCAGTACCTCAAAAGCCTCCGCTCTAAAATCTACTTTTATTCCTATCTTGGGACCCTGCCCTTCCCAAACCTGCTTTTGGTAATACCATGACCCGTCACAGACGCTGAACTCTGACCCTCCCCACTGAAACCACCACCTCTTCCCACCCTGGACCCCAGCCTCTCCACTATGCGACCCTCTCCTTCCTCTCACAGATCTCTGACCCCTCTCCCATGGGAAACCCACCATTTCCTTTCTGGGGCCCTCCTGCCCCCTTAGGCTTGCCGGGGTGGGTTTCAAGGGGCCTGCTTAGTACAAGGCGGAGACGGGGTCCGCCCGCGCGAATCCGCTCCACCACCTGGGCGTGGGTGAGGCCCTTAGTTGACTCTCCGTTGATGTGGAGCACGAGGTCCCCAGCCTGCAAGAGTGCAAGGCAAAAGGTGTTGTAAAAAGAAGAGATGGAGAATACCCCAAAAAAGGGCGAGGATAGGGCTAGCCCTGTTTAATTAATGGAGGGTGTCTTATACCTCACCTGCAAGCGACCACAGCGCTGTGCCGGCCCATCCTTCAGCAGCCCACGCACTGCCAGAGGGGTATCCCCGGCTGAATCTCGACCTCCGCTTAATGTGAGGCCAAAGCCTGCAGAACCGCGAACTAATTCCACACAGAACCGTCCAGAGGCCTGGAGCGGCTTCGAGCCAGAACGTGCCTTACTCTGGGTCACTTGGGGTGGTGTGGTACCTGTACCCAAGGTCTCTGACTGGTGATGCTAGAGTAAAGACACAAGTGTACATACATTGCCAGTCTCAAAACAGGCGGCATTCTTTAAGAGGACCAGATGGTACCTGAGGCCGGGGATCCACGAAAGTGGCCTTAGGCAGGCGACTGTCTGTAACCTCTATGTCGGCAGAATCTAGCACATTAATGGCTGGAAGATGAAAACTGAAATCAGAGGGGTACTCCATGGACACCACCTAGGATAAACCCCCCGATTTAACATTCTAGCCTCACCTCATTTCCTTGCCTCTAGAATGCAGATAGAAACACCCGCTCATTTAACTGAACTCAGCCCACATGAATAACTGACTTGAATGAATAACTGACTCGAATCAACCTTTTTAAGTAATAAATCTGGGTCTGGCTTTTGGAATAAGCCTC